>NW_028220716.1:0-12347 GCF_045865225.1 Trachurus japonicus | reverse complement strand
CAGTGTTAATTTTGACAACAAATTCTAATTTAGTTTTAGTCTTAGTCTTTTGACTAAAATACAATTTAGTTGTAGTCATATTTTAGTCATCTGAAATATTTTAGTTTTAGTCTAGTTTTAGTCGACGAAATATCTTTAGAATTTTAGTCAGCTAAAATTACAGTGGATTTAGTCGACGAAATGTTTCTCCAGAATATCCAGTCATTGGAATTATCCATCAATCTGTTATGGAATGGTATTAAGGTTTGAGTCTACAATACAGGCACAGAAACAGTTGTAATATGGTGCATTTTGTTTTATTCATGTTCTTTTAACTTTCATGTTAATACTGAGTTTCAATCAAATTGCTTTGGTTTTCTTTGGAACAGTTTAGTCAGTGTCCCATCTACTATCTCCATCATTAGCACAAAGTCCTCAGCTGCAGTTGTGAGTGGTAAATGTGTGTGTCCAGTCCATCTGGCCTGCTCCTTGGTCTGTTGTTCTAGAAGAACTGAGGGAAGCTGTAGAGATGAACTGCTGCTGGGCTGCAGCACTAGCTTTATCTCCACTTGGTCCATGGTCATCTGTGTCATCATCAGAGTCTTCTGTATCTGTGAGGGTGAATAAGGGGGGAATCAAGTTGTGATCTTTGTCGCTCAGTCCTCCCAGATCTCTCTGTCACACTATACACACACACACGCAGGCACACATGCACGCGCTTGCACACGCACACACACACGCGCAACGAATCAATCTTCTAATCAATACAATTCAGAGGTGGTTTCCTTTAGCTTCTATTGCATTTCATGTTTAGTCCTATAAACACGGTGGTTTGTCTGATAATATAACTTTAGCGTGTGTGCTTACCGTCGCGTGTTCTGGATGAGCTCTGTGTAGATGATGCTTCACGTTGCTGGTGTGTGGATCGATGTGGGTCCCCACGATTTCTGCTCCGGTTTACAGGGGGTCCTGGGCATTGTCCTTGTTGTCATATGTGAAGTGTGTGACCAGATGTCATTTCTTCGTTTCCGTCCTAAACTCAGCGCTGATATTTCCGTGGTGTTGTGTTCATAACTCATGCTGTCGCGCTCGGAGCGCGTGCACCGCAGGACGCTAAGGAGCGAGGCCAGCTTTATTTTGAAACTTTTCATGTGCCGCGGCTGTGGCTCTGCTTCCGGAGAAATCAACATGATTGGACCTCTTCTCCATTCGTCCCTCCCTAACATTTTCGTCTCGTTTTTATTCGTTGACTAAATTGTTAATTAATTTCATCATCGTCTTCGTCATCACAGCTGACTTTTTATTTAGTTTTTATTTAGTTTTCGTCCGTGAAAAAGGTTCGTTGACGAATATTTTTCGTCATAGTCTTCGTCAACGAAATTAACACTGGTTACATGCTGTCATTCCGACATCCAACATCCCACCATTTAGACATACCACCAGTCCGACATACTGCCATTCTGACATGCCATCGTCCGACCATTCCAATAAGGCTTTCAATATAAGGAAATGTGTGTTACTCAACAGGTGACTCCCTCCTACTTACTGTATCTGGACTCTCTCTCTCTCTCTCTGGCCTGTCTAGCCTCTACCTGGTCTTTTTACTAGACTTAACCATCATCCAGTCATCATTGCCTAAGCCCAACCAGTGCAAAATCTTTCGGGGAAAATTGTCAGAAAGGCAGAATGTAAAATCCAGCCTATTTTTTAGGCCTTTTCTCGAAAATTGCATATCCATAATAAAATGAGTGTATCTCTGCAACCACAAGGTCTATTTGAATACTTTTGGTGTCATAGTAAAGGGAAAAAAATGAGGAATTGCTGAAATGTGTAAATTTCAGTATATCTGTTACTGGTGAAGAGTAAATGAAGATGACACACAGAAAAAAAATTAATAAAATTAATATTCGCCTAAAAAAAAAATCATATTTTTGATGAGTGCCCTTTAGAATAATGCTGATGAACCTCAAACTCTCTATAAAATCATTGTACAACATGTGAACATTGTCTCTGCAGTGGTTGATTCTGATTAATTGAAGCAGGACAAAATGATTGAGATTTTACTACAAAATATCCAGGCGAACTTTCCAAAATGTCCATTTTTGGCACAGCTTGGAACCACCTGCTACTATAAACTATTGTTTAATCTTTATTTTCACACAATTTGGATAAACTAACTGAAAATAAATCTACTGGAACCGATTGGAAATAACTAACATAAGTGGATTCAGTCTGATTCAGTCTCTCTGCGTACTGCTGCACTCTCAGAGCAGCTTCTGGGTGGGTTTGGCTTTCAGCCTCTATCTCTGCAGCGCAGTGGTCGATTCGAGTGAGGGGCGGCTCATTTTAACCAATAGAGAGAGAGGAATGACGCTAGACCCAGGTCGATGTGATTGGCCGCACTGGCAGCCATGTGCCAGCCATGAACCAGTCAGATCAGCAGATCCACGTGCAGGCCAACGTGGGGTTGTATGCGCGCGCACCAGGCTTCCGTGCAGGCTTCCGTGTAGGGTCCTAGCGCCGTCGGGTTTCGGCCCGGCTAGTTCAGATGTACACACTAGGCAGAGTTCAACTGGAAATATTGTGGATTTACCCATAACACAACCTTTTCACGGCAAAACAGCAAAGGTAAGAGCAAATGTACGACCATGTTTTGGCCACGCAGTGTCTGTTTTTGCTCGACTTTGCTGGTTGTTGTCTTCTCCCTCTGCCGTGCTGCTGCTAGCTGCTGCTGCTAGCTGCTGTTGCTGGGGGAAGCCCCGATGTTCACGTTCAGATGAGAGGTCGCTGATGTGTTTTGCTTTATGTACAGTTGTATACGAGCCAGAAATGTGGCGACTGGGTCCACACAGAGGTGCTTTATGAAGTTTGATGGCTAGTTGTTTGTTTGAGTAGTGTTTGGGCTGTGTTTGGGTCATATAAACATGGTTTTTACACGTTGTAGCCCAGCTTCTGCTGTTTAATTTGACGTATAATATGACCATATTCTTTCATAATCAGTGCAGTGGGGGCTTTGTTATTGTTATGCATGTCTTCAAGTCCCCCATATGGGGGACTCTGGATTACAAGAAAAAAAATACCATCATCCCGACCATAGGAGGCAAGAACTGTTGGGACATTTGATGGAAAATTTGATTTGCCATTTAGACAATTAGAGTCTTTTACGCGCCGTTACGCACGTCACACGTCTGTCCTGCAGTGCGCTCCTCTCCTCTCCTCCCTCTCCAGTACCTGGCTGCTCAGCTCCGTCTCTCGGTCCCGGTCCCGGACTGAGACACGTCACCGCTGCCTTCACCCGTCTTTGATCCCTCTGGTCAGTGGTCAGAGCGTTTAGATCCATGTGTCCCACCTGAGCTCTCTATTAATCCACTCGATCATGGGCGGCACACACACACACACATATTACAGGTGTGTGATTGTCGCTGCAGCTGCTGCCTGTTCGTCACTATATGACGAGTCGGGCCCTGTAGCGATTTGTGTTTATTTATCTAAACAGAACGCGAGAG
This sequence comes from Trachurus japonicus, assembly GCF_045865225.1. NCBI lineage: Eukaryota > Metazoa > Chordata > Actinopteri > Carangiformes > Carangidae > Trachurus > Trachurus japonicus. The sequence goes on along the minus strand of NW_028220716.1, from coordinate 8,862 downwards.
AGATGAACACACGTGCTGTCTTTGTATGCATCGGATCAAATGTCATTCTGTCCCTTCGTCCGTCCAGCTCTCTGTCCACACTCTCCATGGCGGAAACGATTACACGCGCAAAACCCTCATTTACATATTGCGGTTTGCACGTGTTTTCATTTAGCGGGTTACTCTTAGTAGATCATCTGTTTTGCGTGCATTAACCAAACTCGCAATATTATAGCGGGCGCAAACAATATAGCAAACAGACCAATCATTATCTATACTGCTTATCTGCAAAGGGCTGCAGGGGGGCTGTAGCCAGACTCTGCTGACATAGGGCGTGGGTGTGTTCACCCTCGACACATCACCAGTCTATCGCAGGGCTGACATAGGGATGAACAACCAACACACACATTTACAAACTACAGGCAATTTAGACTTCCTACTGTGCATGTGTTTGGACATGAAGCCCTTTTGTGCATGAGTGTGTGTGTGTTACTTGTCTGCTAAAGGAGATAGCAAAGACAGCAGTTTGCAAGTTCAAGGAAAACTCAGTAAAACCATAATTATTGGCAACTGAGACAAGAGATTCAGAGATATTGTCAGCAAGCCAGAAAAGCTTCCATTACTGGTAGTTACATGTAAATGAGCTCCAAAAATAACACTGATACAATTAATTCGGCTGTACAGGGTTTGGATATTGTTTGCTTTGGTTCACTTGTCAACAAAACGCTCCAAATATGTAAATAAAAGTAGCTAATTTAGGCCGTGCACACTAAATAATCCCCGGGTTAAGACTGAGCCAGCATGAGGTCAGTGCACAGTAGCACCAATAATGGAAAAACCAACCAAGATGAGGGGTTGTTTCAATCCAGTGACCCAACGCTAACAGTGGGTCAGAACAACCCATTGGTGCTTATTTCTAGCTTTATAAATTGTGTGACAAAGCCAGCAGTGATGGAATAATGAATAAAGTTGGCTTTGCAGCATAATTATTAGCAAGGACACTGGAATGTGCTCTGTATTCTTCTGGTGTGGTTGGGCTTATAAAGGTTCCATATTACTTCCACTGTTATGTAGTGTTAATATCCATAATGTTGGCAAAAAAAAACAACAACAAATAAAACAAGCAAACCTGTGTCCTGATTCTCCATGCAGCTCTAGTAACAACCAGCATTATATGAAGAAACCTAAGATTGCAAGTTGGATGGTGGGTCCAGGTGAGTGGGGCGTGGTTTGTGACATCACAAAGTTGCAGAAATCCTATGGCCTGTTCTAATGCTCAATTTCTGAATACACTCTATTTCCATTTCTCTGTGGACCGAGGTTTTGATCCTTGATATCATATAGAACCTAGACCTGCTTCATGATCAAACACACATGTAAATCCATCTCCGTACAACATGGGACCTTTAAGCTTTTTAATGCAAACTACGCTGAGACAAGCTTTAAAAAAGTAGAGGAAGAGAATCTGTACCCTTTTTATGTTAACCCAACAGCCATTGTCTGTTCATGATATTCTCGAGAATTTACAGTGTTAAAATTGATATTTTCTCCGCTGTGCTCTGTGGTGTCTCTCGCTCCCTCTCTCTGTGCCATGAAGTCATACCTTGTTGGACTACCTTGATTCCCAGCGGGCCATGAGATTCATCTGTTTTTAACTCACCAGTCCTTGTCGTCCGCTCTCTGCAGCCGCCCGCCTCCTGCTCACCGGTTACCTGCTGTTGCTTGTCATGTCCATGCTCCACTGGTCCGTTTGTTTCATTACATGCCTCAGCCATGTTGTGACCTCTAGCTGCCCACTCCCAGATGCCTACATTAATACCTTTTTTTTTTTTTTTGGCAACCAGGCTTCATTATACTTATTGTTTTTGCACCCTCTGTTGTATTTGTGCACATATGTTAACACTCTTCACCTTGTGCGAAGATGTTCCAGATTTTGTGTGATCCCTAACAGATGAGGCAGGGAAATATCACACACATTGTCTAAGATAACAATCCCCCACCACTAACTGAATTTAACACTCCTAATTGCACTCACAGAATAATTTACTTAATGGGCACTGGCACAAATGCTAACAAGGCTTTAATGCTAGCCCCGTCTACTGATGACAGTGGGTTGGGGGTGGTTTATTCCCTCAGAGCAGAGTGGGTTTTTTTTTCAGCATTTTAGTGCCTGTTGATTATGGTATATCTTTCACATGAAAAGGGAAAATGACAGGGAAGCCATGTGTCTCATAATAGCACGTTCCTCCATGCTTGGTTAATGGACAGGCAGAACAATTGATGAGCTTCAAAGCAGATGGATAATAGGCTTGTTTGTGGTTGCTCTTGGAGACCCAGGGCTCTATTTAACGATCAAAAGCAGGACAGCAGGATGTGACGCAGGTACACGACAATGAGATAATGGCAAAATATCTTATATTGTGCAATCAGAAGTGTGGATAAATCTTAAGTTTGTGATGATACGTGTGGTGACAGATGTCGGTGGTGAATAGAAACACTGTGATGGATTTCCCAGGACTGATCACTTCTTTGCAGAACTCTGTGGAGGAGACATCTACAGCATGATACATGATGATGCTATGCAACACACAACATGTCACAAAGAAGCTCTGACTTTTTGAAGCTGTATTTTTTTTGTATTGTTCCACCAGACTGATTCCAACATCTGAGCACATTTTCAACACATTCTGAGTGTGTGCACAGTATGCTGGCACCTATGTTGGGGGGATACATGTCTCTCGACAATATTCCCCTAAAATAACAGAGAAATACTGCATCACTGACTCAAGAGCAAGTTTTTGGTAACCCTAGTCAATCATGCCATCACTTCCTGCTGCTTCTAGATACTGTAGCAACACCAGCAGCACCTAATACCAATACAAATTCCCAACCAAGCAACGTGTATAAACTTGGATGAAAAATGTTGTCAATTTTGTATATTCTGACAACACGTGTGGAGTCCTAACGGTCACTTGCTCACCTGAAAATTTATAAAAACTTTATGAAATGACTCTGTGGCTTATTTGATCATAATTTGTCCATTCATTCATTTGTGCTTCTCATATACCCAGGGTCCGTACACAAAGCTAGACTATGCAAGTCTGTCTTGAGTTAGCCTTGACTAGATAAGTCTGGACTGCGTTAGTGGAGCGACTTGAGGCTTAATTGGAGTTGGTGTTAGTTTAAACCTGGCTTTCTCAGGTGAGCTTAGCTTTGTTAAGTTACTTTGACGGAATAACCCCCTGATCGACTTGTTGGGTTTTGTTTTCTTTTTCCCCCTCGTGTTTTCTTTTCCCTTCAGCCTTCTCTTGTCTGTCTCTCCCTGCATGTGTGTGTGCCTGCAGGATGGGCTTTGCTGTTCACTGCTCACCCCCCCCCCCCAGACCTCCTGACACACCTGCACCTCATCTGCCCTTATTGCCACTCCCACCTGCTGCAGCTGAAAGACCTTCTCTCCCTCCCTCCGCTCTCTGCCAGTTCATTGTTAATCCACTCAGTCCTTCTGTTTTCACCTCATTTCTCTGATGGATTTTCCCCTTGTGATTATTAGCTGTCATTTTTGGCTGCGTGTCCATCTTGCCCAGATTCTGCACAGCCCTGCTTTCCCTCTTATTCATAGTGTTTTTTGTTTTGTTTTGTTTGTGTGTGTCTCTGTGTGTGTAGTAACTCTTTAAACCAGTTTCCAGTTTAGGCCTACACTGCCTTGGGGTTAGGTTTGTTTCCTGCCTAAACATTAACACAGCTGCAGGTTGTTGCTTCACATTGCCCTTAAAGGAATAATTCACCAAAACATGAATTTCACCCTCATGCTGATGAATACTCCGGAGTAGTGCACCTGGAGTGCACCTGGAGACCCGGAGGCCGGTTCGTAGTTCAACAAAATCCTTATTTGAGAGTCAATAGTGCCCAACACAAAAAGTCCATAAAACTACACAAACTTGTAATCTCCGTATACTGCTTGTCCACTGCAATCTGAGTGTCCTGAAGGGATATAGTCCAGAGTTTACTCGAAACGTCAGAGCGCAATACAGGACTGAGCTTCAGTTACCTTTCTTTCTGAAATGGACTGGAGTTACTCCTCTTTCCATGGTTTGAGTTACCTCCTTTTCTGAAATGGAAAACCCACCGTTTCCCTCATTTCAGGGTTAACAGACTCAGAGCTTTCACTAAACCTGCTTCCTGAAATGGGCCCCAGGTGTAGCACTAAAAATAAAAGGGTCAAGACTGTATTGTGAACATCTCTTAAAGGTGAAAATACATGTTGTCATATATAAAGGTGGCAGTGTCCTCTGAGAACTGTCACCATTACAAGTCTTCATACTTTTCCCTCCATTTAAACTATGCAGGCCTTCGGTACCTGCAACAGCATGACACGTCTCGGGGCGCCTGTTGAAACCCCGGCCACGTAATGAGCGGTTACACAACACAGTGGGGCTGGGGTATGGTGGCAGCTTGAGATGCACGCTTTATTTCACACAGCAGTTCTAGTGGGAGTTTGATGCTATTGTCCCTTCTCTCTCTGTTTGGGGGAACATAACTGGCTTTGTTTCTTTAGATGAGATATACACCATCTGAAACGACTTATTTGAGGAGAGACGTAGTTATTGCCTCCAGTATTTTAGAGCTGTTTCCACCCAGATTCCATTGGTGAAATCCCATATTTAAAAAAAATAAAAGATGAAATTATTTCTTTTTTTAGTTCTTTAAAAACTGTTTGTCTTGGAATGAAATTGCAACACTGCAAAGCCAAGTTGATTTGAAATAAGCAGGAGAGACCAGGAAGTAGCAATCACAAACTCTTATGAACAAAAGATGGAGTCAGATTGCACAAATCTGCTCTGCAACAACCGACAATTGCCCCTGAGCAGCGCAACAAGGGAAGATTTTCTTTGTTACATTGCTAAAAGGTAATTTCGGTCAAATAAACTGGGAACTGTTATCGTTGAAAGAGGCACCATTAAATCTCTTCAATCATATCATCTTGCAGTTCTGTCAACTATGTAGAAAATAATGGTTTTTATAGGCTGCATCAAATTGCTCCCCGTCCAATAAGCTTTGAAATCTCTTCTCTCACACGTAGGTTGAAAGAGGGAGAATTTTTCAAAAAGTGCCACGCCAGCTGCCATTATTCAGGTAATTAATGCTTTCACTTTTTGCTGATGAGCTCCCTCGGTCACACGCGGGGAGGCCATTGTGAGTGAGAGTGCTCCGTGCACAAAAACAAAACACGCTGCCAGTTGCATTAGTACATCTCTCATTTCAGATCTGTGCCTTCATCCCTCTCTCTTTCTCTTTTCTGATGTTGCTGCCTGAATGTGCTGGACTGAAATGTGTTTTTAACCTACTTTCTCTTCCCAGATGCTCTGAATAGATACAAATATTGTTCATCAAATGAGCACCAGCTGAGTCCAGCAAATAACAACACCGTCTTCAGATCAGTTACCACATCTGAGGGCGCATCTGAGAGTCTAAGACCTATCCTGAAAGAAGATAGATGAAAGGACTTGGATATATAATGTTGCCATTACTGCAAGAAGGCAAAAGTTTGGTTTAATGACATGCTTTAACATTGCTTTGACATTATTGCAACAGTAATATATCAAAATATTCAACAAAAAAGGGTGTCAAAGTTTTCTCTAAACACCATGAAAACAGTGTGAGAATCGCAGTCACTGAGGTCCAACTTCTTTGTCAAAAGTTCAAACCAGAAATAAAATAGATCCCATCCCTCCAATAACATTTTACACAACATTTACAAAAAAAGTAATGCAACATAAAAATGTATACATATTTATTAAAAATAAATACATAAATAAGATAAGTCACATGCTTTTGCCTCTATATTCTGGCATCATTGAAAGTATACAACCCTTTTTGCAATGTAGCCGTCCAGAGAACTGTCACTCGGTTAGTTTGATACTGAAGAAAACTTAAACATAATAACACTGAGATGAGAAGTTGTTTATCCATCATAGCCATCAGAGATAATGATATCCCCAGAAGTTGCACGTCACTGAATTTACGTAAAAATATCTGTTTCCTGTCTTTTACCTCAATTGCTAAGAGGTTTGAAGTGTCTTTATTGCCTGTGTTACACTGCTGCTGAACTTGTTTTTAGATGTTTGTCTCTTTCAGCTCAGATAGTATCTCTGCCTCATGTCTCTCCCCAGTCTAAAATCATAGGCAAGGCGAGATTAAAGTTTTAAAATAAGAGAGACAAGTCATTGGAGAAGAGAATTCAATTTTGAAGGTCCCTGATCCCCCATTATAGTCACATCGTACATTAGATGAATAGATCAGCATCACTTCTACCATGCATATATGAAGCTATCGAAGCATGCTTAACCCCTGACATCCAAGTCTTAAGTTCAGAATCTTGATGAACCATTTTTGCACAGCCATAATACTTGGTTCAGTAAGGTTCAGTGTGATATTACGGAAGCTTATTGCATTCATTCAATAAAAAAAAATACAGATCCTGTTTTTCTGAGTAATTTTTCTGTTTTTCTGAGTAATTTTCCTGTTTTTCTGAGTAATTTTTCTGTTTTTCTGAGTAATTTTCCTGTTTTTCTGAGTAATTTTTCTGTTTTTCTGAGTAATTTTTTTTAAAATCAGTTTTTCTGAGTAATTTTTTCTGTTTTTCTGAGTAATTTTTTTGGATCAGTTTTTCTGAGTAATTTTTTCCTGTTTTTCTGAGTAATTTTTTTTGGATCAGTTTTTCTGAGTAATTTTTTTCCTGTTTTTCTGAGTAATTTTTTTGGATCAGTTTTTCTGAGTAATTTTTTTCCTGTTTTTCTGAGTAATTTTTTTTGGATCAGTTTTTCTGAGTAATTATTTCTGTTTTTCTGAGTAATTTTTTTCCCCTGTTTTTCTGAGTAATTTTTTCCCCTTGTTTTTCTGAGTAATTTTTTCCCCTTGTTTTTCTGAGTAATTTTTTTCCCTGTTTTTTTGAGTAATTTTTTCTCTACTTCGAAATCTCGCGATAACTACGGAAGCCGGTGCTTGGCCGCCGCCGCCGCCGCCGCCGCCGCGGTTCATGAAGCCTGGTTGTCCCGACATGATTCACTCACAACACTGCGGCTGTAACGTTATGTTGTGTGTGTTGTAGCCTACTTTTCGGCTACAACACACACAACATAACGTTACAGCCGCAGTGTTGTGAGTGAATCATGTCGGGACCAGAGCGATTGCTGGTCTGGACAACCAGGCTTCATGAACCCGCTTCACAGACCCCGGTGCCCGGCCGTAGGTGGCTCACACACCCGGGGAAGGACATCCTGGCAGTGAGGGTGTGTGAACCCAGGGAAGGCCATACTGGCAGCATACGTAGTTAAGAGGAGAAACTTTCTGCTTCTAGTTTAGGAGCAGCGCAGCGGCTCGCGGCTGCAGCTCTGTTCACTTCATACACTGACTCCATTCTCAGTGTATGAAGTGAACAGAGCTGCAGCCGCGAGCCGCTGCGCTGCTCCTAAACTGAACAACAACAAGAAGCAGAAAGTTTCTCCTCTTAAAGGGATAGTTCAACATTTTGGCAAATTGGCCCATTGCCATAATCGCTATAGTCATAGTAGTAGGTTCATTACCTTTAATTGTAGGTGTAAGCTATTTTCAGTACGGCGGAGCGCAGCAGCTGGCTGCTCAGAGCTACGCTATGGAGGCTAACGGAATTTCTTGGTTTCCCTCATTAAACTCATCAAATTCAACATCCAAAAACTCCACAGCGCTTTTGTAGACAAATTGTGACCTGCACAACCACCACGCTATGAGATAATGACGGAACGATACGAAACGGAGCCGTTTTCGAGGTAAATACAGGGTAAATACGGAGACTGCTTGCTGAAAAACTGTCCCTGAATGCAACGCGCATCAGCGGTTTTGTATGTATTTACCTCGAAAACGGCTCCGTTTCGTATCGTTCCGTCATTATCTCATAGCGTGGTGGTTGTGCAGGTCACAACTTGTCTACAAAAGCGCTGTGGAGTTTTGGAATTTTGTATTTGATGAGTTTAATGAGGGAAACCAAGAAATTCCGTTAGCCTCCATAGCGTAGCTCTGAGCAGCCAGCTGCTGCGCTCCGCTGTACTAAAAATAGCTTACACCTACAATTAAACGGTAACGAACCTACTGCTATGACTATAGCAATTATGGCAATGGGCCAATTTGCCAAAATGTTGAACTATCCCTTTAACTGCCAGGATGTCCTTCCCCGGGTGTGTGAGCCACCTACGGCCGGGCACCGGGGTCTGTGAAGCGGGTTCATGAAGCCTGAAGCCTACTTTTCGGCTACAACACACACAACATAACGTTACAGCCGCAGTGTTGTGAGTGAATCATGTCGGGACAACCAGGCTTCATGAACCTGCTTCACAGACCCCGGTGCCCGGCCGCCACTAGAGCAGCGGCGGCGGCGGCGGCGGCCAAGCACCGGCTTCCGTAGTTATCGCGAGATTTCGAAGTAGAGAAAAAATTACTCAAAAAAACAGGGAAAAAAATTACTCAGAAAAACAAGGGGAAAAAATTACTCAGAAAAACAAGGGGAAAAAATTACTCAGAAAAACAGGGGGAAAAAAATTACTCAGAAAAACAGGAAAAAAAAATTACTCAGAAAAACAGAAATTATTACTCAGAAAAACTGATCCAAAAAAAATTACTCAGAAAAACAGGAAAAAAATTACTCAGAAAAACTGATCCAAAAAAATTACTCAGAAAAACAGGAAAAAAATTACTCAGAAAAACTGATCCAAAAAAATTACTCAGAAAAACAGAAAAAATTACTCAGAAAAACTGATTTTAAAAAAAATTACTCAGAAAAACAGAAAAAATTACTCAGAAAAACAGGATCTGTATTTTTTTTCATTGAATGAATGCAATAAGCTTCCGTAT
>NW_028220715.1:0-8690 GCF_045865225.1 Trachurus japonicus | reverse complement strand
GTTTTTTTTATGGAGAGTGCACTAAAAGCACTATTATTTGCATTTGGGTTATTGAAATCATATTTTGCACATTTAAAAGTTGTGATTTGAGAGTGAGGAGTCACGTGCCGATTTGGTCTGATCTGGGCGGGGTTTGAGCCATGGGTTTGAGCCAAGGGAGCAGTTGTCGGTCTGAGAAGTGAAGCTCACTTCCGCGTTCAAAAAGCTGCAATCCCCTGGGCTGTCGCTGGGGGCTGGCTCCAGAAGGGACCCACACAGCAGGAGACTCCGACGCGGATCCGCATTCAAGTCACCAAACCCGCGTGACTGTCACATTCGTTTGGGCGCCGCCTAGAGGATCAGCCCCGCCTCCAGGCAGAGCCGTTATTCTACCGTCAAACAGCGGATCCCGAACGGACCCGTGTCGGACGTGTGGACACGGACGCGCCTTTACTGTAACGGTCGAACACAGTAGTCCACACCGAGCCGAGACTAGAGGAGGCATCTTTCTTTGCTGGGACACGGTTGTGCTGAAGCCTCTAGTAAGTTTATTGATTTATTGATGTATTGCGACATTCACAGTAACGTTAAACATTGGCCTTTGTGTTTTTAATCGTCATGTATATTAATGCTTGTAATGACGTTGTTTGATATTAGCACTGTTAGAACTTTTGTAGTTTTGTGCAACAGGCTAGGTTAGCTTCTAGCTGAGATGTGATGATGCACGTCTGTAGCTATTTTGTTTTAAAATGGGATAGCAATTTCGGGAGAATATGTTGTGGTTGTGTGACTAAAAAAAACACACATTGTTATTTGGTAACGTTATGGTTATCTGTTTTAATGTATCGCAGCTGTTATGCTGTGTAACGTTAGCCTATGCTAGCGGTAACTTATGTAACTTAGCTGCTATTTCTCCGACCTCGACCTCCCATTTCCTCGATTTAAGTAGGCTATGCCCGGTGTTCCGACTCCCAGTAATTACGAGTCGCCCTCTTCATACACATTACGGTGTTTTTTTTTAAAATAATTATTTTCTTTTCTTTAAAACTAACTAGCCGTTAGCGGCTAGTTAGCCGCTAACGGCTAGTTAGCCGCTCGGCTTTTATTTAAAAAATAAAAAACACCGTAATGTTTATGAAGAGGGCAACCAACTCCAACGTTACGGAGTTTAGAATGACTTTTTTAAGCCTCTCTTTGCTCCTCATGTCGTAATTCTCCGTGACTTTTCGCTAGCCGAGCGGCTAACGGCGCTGTTGTACTGTATATCAGCACGGGTGTGATTCGGTCGTAGGCACGAGGCCGCACACCCGTGCTGATATACAGTACAACAGCACTCCCTCTGCCTTTATTCATCCCACGAAGGGGAAATTCACAAGTTACAGCAGCAGTACAAACACACTCACACATGCCATGCACACTGGCAATATTAATGTTTAAGCTTGTCAGTGCTTTATGATGATTAATATATGCTGAGAAACAAGATAAAATTGTAAATCAAGCAGGAAAGACCAATAATTTGTGTTTAATGAATCAAATATAATCAGATATTGTTTTGGTCATAAATAGGCTATGTTTAATTCGCTGGGGAGGAGGGGCGGGCACACAGCTTTACTTTTTTTTTTAAAATAGTGAGGGCTGTCATTTTTGCTAAGCTTAAGTCAACTAAAGTTAGCTATTTTGTGTCTTCTATGTCCTGCCTTGAGTTTATGTTGTCTACACACCCACATACTTGACTTTTTTTCAACATTTTTTCTATTTTTACTGTGCAGATAATCCTCCAGCTATGCCAATATTTGACATGTCTCTGGGTGCTGCTGTGTAGTGGTGAGTATTAGCCTACTATTCAATTGCTTTTGTTGGTTTTCGGGATGCACATTTTGAATTTTTTTTCTGACTGATGATAACCAACGCTTGTTAACCGATATGATTACAATGCTCTCGGGGGCGATCACTTTTTTCTCTTTTGCGCAGCTCTGTTGTAACAGGTGATGCAGATCGATGTCCCTGTAGGCTACATTTGTTGTCTGGCCTTCTTTTATGATATTATTCCTTTTTAATATTGTGAGTAAAGATAATTACTGCAAGTCCTATTGCCTTTAAGATTCTAATGTTCATTTTTTTTGTTGAAACTATTTTGGAGAGATATGTCTAATAATCAGTCTTCATTACAACACAAAATAATATGGCACCACAAACTAAACCAATTTCCATTTGTCTTTCTTTCTCTAGTGAATGTGGCAGTGTAAAGGGTGTTCAGTTGCTGTGCAATATTTGACATGTCTCAGGGTGCTGTGTCAAAGGCTCTGCAGTAGTGGTGAGTATTACTAAATCAGTTGTTGTTTTCTGAGTTTATTGTTTTTTTTTTCATTTATGTATATTATTTTTAAACAATTACTCAGTAATGAAAAAGAAATAGGGGGCATCATTGCACCAATGGATGAAGTAAATATATTCTCTGGGTTGGGGGTGTAACAACTGATTGTCTTCAAGACAAAAATGCCTTTTACCAGGACAAATGAGAATTTTCACAGACATGAACTCAAACAACACAACTTCTCCTCTGCTTTTCTGCCGTAGGATGATGACGTGGATCTGGGAAGAGAATGCATCCTAAAGACCCTCTGCGTTTACCTGAATGAGGACCCGGAGAATCTATTGAGAGTATGTGGTAAGTATTACTTAGGTTTAGTATGTTGAGATGTTATCTTTCGTATTTTATATAAACTTTAAAACATCTACTCATTGTAATTACTTTACAGTCAGCTAAGTTGTAGGATAATATGGTAGTGCTCTTAATATCAAAGTGTGTGTTTATTTTTCATTAAAGGGATAGTTCGGGTCTTTTGATATCTATCTATACCCTTGTTTTAGCACAGAGCTAAAGGGAGAGCTTTATGAACCTGATGTGATGCTGAACCTCATCAGATGGAGTTCCATAGACTGTAGGAAAGAGGTTAGAGCAGAGAAGAGTGATCGTTGCAGCGCAGTCCATGGTGGAAGATCAGACCAACAAATATACAGACAGCGTGCATCACCTCCAAGGATGGTGCTGCTGGAAAAAAAAAAAAAGAACAGCACTCCTCTGCAGCCAGCTGACGTGTAGCTCACCTGCAGCTGTCAGAGGATCCTCGCTCTTTCTTTAGCCTGGCGTTTGGATGCACTTTGTTCAACATGTGAAGATCTAACCACCATCTGACCACCGGTCAGCTGAGCCAGCTAACAGAGTGGACGTGGCTGGTGTGTAGGCTCGCTATTTTATAACGGCAAGAAAAAATAATCGTCCTGATAGTGTGTGTACATTTGTCGGGCTGATCTTCCATCACAGACTGCGCTGCATTACTGATCATCACCCGGTCACCCTGTCTGTCACAGCTGCAGCTGTGGTCTAACTTCAGCTTGTTGCTTCCCTGTCCCTCCTCTCTGTGTCTGCCCGTTCTAACTCCATCTGACGAGGTTCAGCATCACATCAGGTTCATAAAGGTCTCCCCTTGGCTCTGTGCTAAAACAAGGGATGGCTTCATCACTTGTGTCATAATCAGATTACGTGAAACTATCCGAGCAATAAACTCCATGAAAACAGCTGATGGAAATGCGCACAGCCGTCTAGAGGCGGCAGCGCGCAGTGATACGGAGGGAGAGAAAATAGCAGCAAGCGATTGTGAGGTCAGACTTTTTTGTGGACAACGGTTTTGTGATGCAAATGTATCACTCTTTTGAACGCATATTGTTTTGAGAAGTAAAACGCTTTATTTTCGTGACCCCAGCCAACTAACCGGACTACATTCGTCAGCACCGCAAACTCTCAAAGTGTGAAAGAGAGAATTAAACATAGCCTATTTATTATCAGTTACTATGACCAAAACAATATTTGATTCGTTAAACATAAATTGGTCTTCCCTGTAGGATTTGTTTTATTTACAATCTTATTTCTCAGCATATAGGCCTATTAATTATCATGACAACATAAAGCACTGACGAATAAGCCTAAACATTGATACAGGACTCTGTAACACAACTCATCACACATTCATGCTCTCCCTGTGTGATCATCTGAGAAGCAGACAGTCTGAGGTTGAAGTTTAGGTGACACTGTGACAGGTCTCTGTACGTCTTGACCACATGTCGGCTGTTCAGCTGTAGTAGAGGAGAACTCAGCTGTTTTTAGCTCCACCGCACGTAGCGTTTTTTTTTTTTTTTTTTTTTAGGAGCTCCGGTATATTGCGGCTTTATGCGGGAGGACACGCGATAAACTACAGCTGATCCAATGTATTTATCTGAGCTTGGTCACCGTGAGAGGCGCTTTGAGCCACGTTCATATTAAGTTACACCTGACGCAGGCATAGGGTTAGGGGAAGGGTTAGGGTTAGGGTTAGGGTTAGGGTTAACCCTAACCCTCAATTGGAGTTGCTCGAGCAACTCCAATTGAGCCCCATGTTAAAATAGCCGATTTTACAGCTTTAAAAAACATATTTACAGCCTGGTACATTTCATTTTTTTGGTCTCAACCGATAGTTTCTACCCCCGCACACACTCTGAGGGGGGTGAATTTTTTTTAAACTCTACTGTTTTACTGTTATTAGGTTTAAAGTTCTGGCCAATTAGGGCGCAGAACCGTTGAGTGACAGGTCCGGCGACCGCTGCTTCGAGGCCAGTGGGCGGGCTCTCGGCCGGCCAACGGCCGCACCGCTCCAAATATGGCAAGTAGAATCCAACATGGCGCGGCTCAAACCCCCGTAGTAGCGGCACAAAACAGACTCCCCCAAACCAATGGGTGACGTCACGGGTGCTACGTCCATTCTTTTTACAGTCTATGGTTTGAGCCAGTCGGCCATGATGGAAGGAGACGCTATCGGTTGCCAGGGGCAACGTCATCAGAACATCACAGAGACGCAACTAAATTCTAGCTCTTTTTTGCGCCAACAGATCAACAAATTGCAAGAAAGAATAAGGAGAAAATAAATCACTGGAGCAGTTTTTAACACAGCAGTGATTTCCAGGCATTGTAAAACAGTAAATTACGGAGTAGACGATTTTGTTTTGCCCATAGACTAGTAGGCTTTTGGCGGAGAAGGGGAGTGGGGCTCTGAGCTGTGACGACAACTCCTCACTCTCAATACAGTAAGTGAATGGTTTATTAAAAAGAGAACCATAATTTGATTTAGTTTGCAACTAAGCTAAAAAAAAATCTCATTTCATAGGTTTATTTTCATTAAAGAGATTGGGTTGAGCTCAAATTAAAACAAATTCATTTCATTGATGTGAGGTAGCCTAACTGAAAGGGTTAAAAACACTCTTTTGATTAAAACTTAGATATATCTGGTGGTGATTAAAAATTATTGGTTGGTTGAAGTAAACTAAAAACTGTTCTATTGATATAAAAAAGGTAAAAAGAAAGCATTTTGAAGCTTCAGGCATTACTGTGTTGATTAAAGGATACAGGAAATGTTTGTTTACTATTTTCTATTTTATTTTCTATTTGCTGAAGCATTTCAATTTAAAGGTATCAATACAAAAATCTAAAATGGTTTAATAAAATAAATATTTGTGTCTTACCTTTACATATTGTTGTTTAACATTCTTTTAGAGTAATCTGTATTTCTGAGGGCTTACATAATTTTTGCTAACACCTAGCATAGTAAGTTTTCAGTGGACGCACCGCGCTAGTATTTTCCTTTTTCCCACTCTAGTGATAAAGTCCCTTGTTTAATTAAGAACCACAGTAAATTCACCATCCATGGCTGAGAACCTAGGACCTGTTTTATTTTATTGGGTGTGACCACAGTGTAAATTGTAAACACTAAGGGAAAAAGGGGTTACACAAACTTTTCACGGCAAAACAGCAAAGGTAAGAGGAAATTTACAACCATGTTTTGGCCAAGCAGTGTCAGTGTTTGCTCGACTTTGCTCGTTTTTGTCTTCTCTCTCTGCCGTGCTTCTGTGTAGCTGCGGGTGCTATCGTTCGAATCTTTGTAGCCGGTTCTTTCATATGAGCGGTAGCTGATGTGTTTTGCATAATATACAGTAGTATACGAGCCAGAAATGTGGTGACTGGGTCCACACAGAGGTGCTTCATGAAGTTTGATGTTTAGTTGTTTATTTGAGTAGTGTTTGGGCTGTGTTTGGGTCATAAACATGGTTTTTACACATTGTAGGCCAGTCCCCCAATTGGGGGATACGTGAGTTTAATAACCCTGTTTGCTCATGCATGTAAACGGGTTATTCAGAGTGTTTCAGACCTTAACCTGAATATTGACTGCATGAATGTACTCCATGTGATTTTGGCCCCACCCTTCATTTACAGACCCCTTAGGAACTCTGACCCTCAACCAGACATGTATGGTCTTCCTAACCCTGCCTGTACTTACCTGTTGCCAGCTAATACTCTAGAAACCTCTCACACCCTGTCCCTGTCCCTGTCCGGTCTTAACACTCATAAACTGCCTCTTTGTTGTGCTGCTTTTGGGTCCCAAAGCACTAGCTTACCTGTTACAGTGTTCTATAAAATAAAAAAAAAGCTAATATCTAGATAACAATCTAAATGTATGCACATTCACACTCCTAAGAGGGAGAAGCCATTGATTTGTTGAACCTATAACCTTTACTCTATCACCAGTCTCAGTCCAAAATATCTCAGAGCAACATGGTTACATGTATTGATCACAGTGGGATGGACCTGTGTGTGTTTGTGTTTGTGTGTGTGCGTGTCGTGTGTGTGTGTGAGAGTGCAATATAGTGTGATCTATTGATTTAGGAGACCCTGTCGACTTTTCCTGTAGAACAGTGTTACATTTGCTCAGTTTTAAAATGTATCTCTTGACAAAACACTGCTTCTCAGAAGTAAACAGACCAGTGAGCGCATGGCTCAGAATTTTGACACAGTGTTGACTCTAAAAGTATCTTCTGAGAGTCTGAGATTATTACATCTCACCGTCACTGATGTTTGTCTTTTTCTGTGAACACTTTGCTGGTATTTTCCAAAGAAGCATTTTTAATGATTTCCATATTAAACAGTTATGCAGGGAGCACTGCTTATGAAAAACAGTGGATTAAAAATGAATGCTACAGTATGAATGAATCTAACCCTTTGATTGCAAGGGTATTTTAATAGTCATGAATCTAAATTTGCAATTTATCAAACATGGATTAATATAGAGATGACTTACTCTGTAGTATGAGACACTCATTTGCTGGTGTGTGATTCATTTGGTTACACCTCAGTCAGGGAATAGAAGAGGAAAGGGGATGACAGTATCTGTGGAATTGAGTGTGACTCAAGAATTTGACTCAGCTGCAGAGTTTACAGGATGTCACCAGCCCCACTGTTATCTGATGGGCCGCCGTGTGTGCACCCTAATAGTGAAGCTTAGTGATGATTATGTAAAGTTGCCACCCACCCTTCTATTTTAGCCATCTCTGAATGTTTGTATTCATATTGTGTAGTATCTTGCCCATGGGCTGGGCATGACACTTGAATAAACAAATCAATCAATCAATGTTAAAATGGAAAGTTAGACCAGGTAGTGAATGCAAAGTAAAGGAATGGTGCTAGATACAGGTCAATTTGTGCCAAAACTACCAGGCTGACCCAGAGGCTCTTTCCTCAAACTGTCAGGCAACTGACAACCCTAAGATGAAGTGTGATGATGATGATTTGCATTGACATGCCCGAAATAAACAAATTGATTGATTGAACCCACCCATTCTATACCCCCGACCCACCCCCAGAACTGGACTTTGCATTGTTGCAACACTTTCATTGCACTCCTCCTGTAACCTGCCCCGCCAGATCCGACATAAGAATGCTGACATTTTATTAATATTCCATCTGGTTTAACTGAAGTTAGCTAAATTAGCATGGTGGACCGCTTCACTGTTGCAGCACTTTGCACGGCTCTTTTTTGCAACATGATCAAACAGCACAAGTTTTTATTGTGTTTGTAGACATCCTGGTGCCGCTTATTCTGTTTAAAGGGATAGTTCACCCTAGAATGATATTTCGCTCATTATCTACTCACCCTCATGTGGACTAAGGGCTGGAAGAAGTTTCAGAGTCCTCCGTCCCTTCTCTGAGTTACAGGGGGTCTTGGTGTAGCAGTGCATGTCCATATAACGGTTGTAAAGGGACACCAGAGCTCTTCGTAAAAAAACACACACAAAAAAACATCCAAATACCTCCATGATGCTCGTATGTAATGTCCGTCTTGTGCTGAAGCCCCAAATTGCGTAATTGTCCCGAAAAAATTAAATAAGTCTATATTTTAAGCTTGTTTGTAGCGGAAGCTTCTCAAAGCTCCTCTTCCTGATCCGTCCAAATCTCGCGTGATTTGCGCCGGCGTCAGTGCGG
Source organism: Trachurus japonicus (assembly GCF_045865225.1). NCBI lineage: Eukaryota > Metazoa > Chordata > Actinopteri > Carangiformes > Carangidae > Trachurus > Trachurus japonicus. The sequence continues at coordinate 367 of NW_028220715.1, read as the reverse complement.
TTACTGCGAATCACGCGAGATTTGGACGGACCAGGAAGAGGAGCTTTGAGAAGCTTCCGCTACAAACAAGCTTAAAATATAGACTTATTTAATTTTTTTCGGGACAATTACGCAATTTGGGGCTTCAGCACAAGACGGACATTACATACGAGCATCATGGAGGTATTTGGATGTTTTTTTGTGTGTGTTTTTTTTACGAAGAGCTCTGGTGTCCCTTTACAACCGTTATATGGACATGCACTGCTACGCCAAGACCCCCTGTAACTCAGAGAAGGGACGGTGGACTCTGAAACTTCTTCCAGCCCTTAGTCCACATGAGGGTGAGTAGATAATGAGCAAAATATCATTCTAGGGTGAACTATCCCTT
>NW_028220714.1:0-40029 GCF_045865225.1 Trachurus japonicus | reverse complement strand
AAATATTATTAAAAATTCATTAAATCCCAGCAGCACTTGAACGCAACACGACACACTCTTCTGATCGGTCCTACGTCGTTAACACAGGAGTCTGTCACAGATTCAGATTCTTGTTACGCAGCCACATTAACTCAACATTATCAATAAAACTGACCGGACTGATCCAATACTGGGAATATCTATTGATGCCGATCAATAATATAATTTAAATAAGAGTCTTATTTCTGGTTTTTTATTCAGATACACACACTGTAAAAGATTTTGTTTCAGCAATTACACTGTTCTCAGTCAGAGTTATTTGTGTTGCTGTTCTTGCCATCGCAGTTATTATCTCCAAACTATAAGATACCGATTAAAGGAGAAGTTATGAATAAAGAAAGATGCATTTGGGGCAGACAAACTAATTTTACAGCTGTTATTGTCTATTTTTATTTATTGCTGTGATTGTTTATTTTATTTCACTCTCTCACTCTCTGTTGTTCTTATCTTGTCTCCAAAAGTGAGCACAGACCTGACATTTCTAAAACCAGTGGAGGAAACGTTTCACTTCCGGTGATAATAATTTTTTTTAAAAAACTGCAGAAGGGACCCGAGGTGTCGCAGGTTTGATTCCCACCTTGGCGAGCGTCCCCTCCACGCAGTAGCCGGCGATGATGACGCCGTTCCTCTTGTCCGTGCACCAGCTCTCAAACAGCTCCCGGGACAAACCGCTCTGCATCATGCCGGGCGACGCCATCACCACGCTGGGCCCGATGTCGTCGAAGTGGTCCATGCTCTGACACACACACACACACACACACACACACACACACACACACACACACACACACACACGTCAGAAAACAAACGACAACGACAATGGAAACAGGCAATAGCATACATAGGGTTGCAAAATATCGGGTATCGGGTAATATCGGAAACTTTCTATGGGAATAAACGGGAATAAATCCAAAATTTACAAAATTGAAGGTTGGCCCTTAATAAGCAATTAGTAATATTTTACTCAACATTCATGTTTTTGTTGTTCAGTAAAATAGCTGATTGTTCATACAAGAATTAAAACTTGATAAAGTTCTACTCACAAATAAATCTGTGGAAATGTCATGTTTTTTAATTGTATTGTTATTTTGCATGGATGTCTGCTTATGACGAAACAAAATATTTACATTTATGTTTGGATATGATACAGTTTGTTTAAATTACCCCAAATTTCCAGTTAATCCCCATAAATTCCCATAATTTCCCATAATTCCCATGGATATTTTCCAATTTGGAATAAAAAACTGGAAATTTTCCGCCCCTTTGCAACCCTAAGCATACACAATGTATACACTGACAATACACTGACCAAAACAGACAAAACGGAAAACAAAGGACAGAACAAACCTGACGACACAATAAAACAGGACAGAAAAGTAAAAACAAAAACAAAAACAAAAACAAAACAAACCTTCAGGTTGCTGATGTGCTTGAAGACGAAGGGGTTGTTGATGTTGATGGCCTTGCGGATCTTGTCGTTCATGGCGTTGATGTAGGTCTGGTACACGGCCATGCACTTCCTGGCCAGAGACGAAGCGTAGAAGATCGGGATGTCGTGGAGCTCCGGGTGGTTCTGCCAGTACTCGTCTGGTCCACACACACACACACAAATAAAGTTAATGAACCTACTGCTATGAGTATAGGGATTTATTTATTTATTTATTTATTTGGTTCATTTTGGGCATGTCACACATGACCGAAAGGGAAAGCGGGAGAAGCAAAAGCTTATCTAGTCCCGCCCCCAATACTCACATATTCATTTTTTCTGCATGTTACATTATGGCAATGGACCAATTTGCCAAAATGTTGAACTATCCCTTTAAGGTAAAAATCTTGCATAGTTCCTCTTTAAAGGTATAGTATGTAGGAATTCCCCCCATCTAGCGGTGCGGTTGCATATCTGAACGTATTCTTGATGTTGCATTCACGTGAAATCGGGCAGACGTCAGACAGACAACAGACGCTGCATGTAACAGGATAAACAAGCCTCTATGTAAACAAGTGGTCTGCCAGCACGAGGCAAAACAATACAGGCGTAGCAATATGTTGTCATGGTGATGTCGTATTGTTTACCCGACCCACGTTTTACCGTCTTTCTCACGTGGAGTAAAATGACATCCGGTTGGTTTGCCGACGGCCGTCTGCCTGACTGCACCTGAATGCAACACCAGTGCCTCCGTCCTTCCTCACACTACACAGTGGCAGGGCCGTTGTATAGGGGAGAAAGGTGATGATAATTCTAGGGGCCCAGCGCCCAGTGGGGCCCATAAAAAACCCCAGTAGTCTAATCTTTGTATGACTGATTTATTCTGTGTAAGACCCTGACTAATACTCATAGTACACTGTGAAAACTCAACATCTTTCCAAGAATATTTGTCTTATTTCTTGTCCAAATGTCTCATTTCTAGTCAAAGCTAATCTCTTTCCACTTAAAATAAGACTCATAACCTAAAATTAACTTGTTTTTAGATAATTTTCACTTGTTTCAAACTAATTTTCACTTGAAATAAGTAGAAAAATCTGCCAGTGAAAGCAAGTTTTTTGTGCTTGTAATAAGGAAGAAAAACTTGTTCCACTATCAGATTTTTTCTACTTATTCCAAGTGAAAATATGCTTGAAAGAAGTAAAAAGTGTCTAAAAACAAGCTACTTTTAATATTCTGAGTCTTATTTTAGGTATAATGATATTTGTTTTGACTAGAAATTACATTTTGACTAGAAATAAGACAAATATTCTTGGTAAGATACTTGGGTTTTTGCAGTGTAATGTTGCATTAGCATCAAAACAAGGTAGGCTACTAGGCTAAATAAAAAATGATAATACATACGTAGTCTAAGAAAAAAAACTGGAAAAGTTAGGGGGAGGGGCCCACTTTAGTATTCTTTAAGGGGGCCCAGAATTCCTAGCAACGGCCCTGCACAGTGGTGACAGTTTTAACAGGCCGAGCCGACAGCTCCGCTGAGTTTCCGTGGTTACCTACGGTCACGATGCAACATGGCCGCCTCGGTTCGGTGCGTCGCCCACTCATGTATTTGTAACGACTTGTAACAACTCATTCTAAGGTACGAGAAAGCTTTCATTTGTATGCGGGTGTGATTCGACTTCAGTGAAATACGTATTTATGAAAGTAATATTTGATTTTTGCTACTAAAAAGCCAAATAAGTTACACACTGGGGCTTTAACGAGTGTGTATGGTGAATTAAAATGTTTCTGTGTGATCCATAGACAGAAACACGTCCCTTAGTTTAATCTTGTAAATAAAACTTGAAGCCTGAATTTATTTTTCCCTCAGCTGAAGGGAAAGCGCCACTCTTAGGTCGCCGTGCGTCGTCATGGCGTCGTTGTTGCCGTGGTCTCACCGAGGATGAGCAGCAGCTCCTGCGCTCGGCCCAGAGCGAACACGGGGATCAGACATCGACCTTCTCTGTTGACGATGTCGTGGACCGTGTTGCAGAACCGAGCCTCTCTCTCCTCCCGCTTCTCGTGGATGTGAGTCCCGTAGGTCGACTCCTGACACACACACACACACACAACAAACACACACACACACACACACACACACACACACACACAGGTTCAATGTTAAGTGTCTGTGCTCTGTGTTTAAATAAAGATTGAACAGGTTGAACGGCTCCACTCACGGTGATGAGGATGTCTGGTTTGACGCTGGGGATCTCCGCCGCCATCAAGTGTCTGTCCTCCTGACGGGAGAAGTCTCCTGTGTACAACAACTACACACACACACACACACACACACACACACACACACACACACACATATACAGGGATGCAAACGGGTCAGGACCAAAAAAGAGAGGTATTGTCTGGCGGGGGGGGCTCACCATTAACAATATCACAGAAAAGTCAATTTCCAGTAGTTCAACCCCAACCAAGTATTGAGTGCATATAGATGGACAGTTTTCAGAAGGCCAACATTTCTATATTAAAAATGCTTTAAAAAAATAAAAACCATTGCAATATTTCAATTTTGGAGATACTGATTTTTAGGTCTTCACTGAATGTTAGTCATAATTATTACTATTAAAATAAACTGAAGAAATAAAGACATGGGATTTAACATCCCATTCGGTGTGTAATGGACATATAGGCCTATATAATGTGTTAGTTTCACTTTAATTGAACACATTCTACATGGCGGAGGCGACGTCTTTCCACTTAGGGCTTCCTTCACCTCTGAAACGGGGCAGAGCTCCGTGGAAACACCTGCCTGACACAGCAACGTAGGGAACCGTGCACGTCCGTGGAGCTGTGCGCCGCGGACGTGCACGGGGGGAAAAAACGGCGTCACCGCTTTGGGTAACGTGCGTGCATGTCGCGCGTCTACATTGGAGGTCGGCTGTTATCAGTATAATCAGAGACCATGAATGAGTTCGCCTCACGTGATTGTCACTGTCAGCCTGTTAGAAAAACATTTTACTGACCCGAGCTGAGACGCTGAGACCCCCCCCCCTCAAAACAAAAACTCTTCGGATCTGAACGATTCACACAAGTCACCTAATTGACCCTTCGCGTAAGCCCCGCCCCTTGGTTACTGTTGCTACGCGGGCAAGCTTTCACTCCCAGCCATGCTCCTGGCAGTATTTGGTATCGATTTCAAAGGAAATATCAGCAAATTTCTGGATAAACTGTTCTGAGATAATAGAGAGAAGAAATCACAAAGAGCATTCATAGTTTTCAGTGACGTGACTCGCGCAGGAGGATAAAACATCTGTTCAACGACACGACTGGACAATGTACAGAGCAGCAGTAAGGACCGGTAATTTTACCGTCTATCAACCCACCAAGACTTAGGTCATCTCACTGGTCATGAAACGTTGTCAAACTCTAAGTTTTTGGGCGATTGTGAACCACATACAGTTTTCGCTGCTGTTTTGTTTTCTCCCACCGCTGTATCAGTCAGTGAAAGCAGTCCCTGCCTGGAGGATCCCTCGCCTAAAAGCCCAGGTAAAAGCCCTAAAAGTACAGCTGTCATTTCGGAGGTGAACATATGGTTTTCCCCATATCTACACTTGCTCAAGTCGAAAAAAAAAGTCCGCTCATATCTGAACATCTCTATATTGCTTCTGCCGCCGCCGCCGCCGCCGTAGTAGCAGCAGCAGCAACAACATCCTTCTCTACAAACAAATGTTTTTCGTCCTAGTCTCAAAATGTGTCCACAAAAGCAAACGTAATGACTCACTGCTGAAAGCTTGCCAGGCCTGTAGTTACGGTTGCTAACGTAGGATTGGACAATAGCCGTTTGTGGGAGGAGTTGGCGAAGGGTCAATTGGTCATGAAAAAAGCGAGTTTCGCTTTTCGGCGCGCTGTTTGCATCCCTGTGTGATGTTCAGGGACAGTCAGGACAGTCTGAGGACTGACAGCTCTGAGGTTGAAGTTTATATTAATGCACCATGACACTGTGGCAGGTCTCTGTACTAGGGATGTGAATCTTTGGGTGGCTCACGATTCGATTCCGACTTTTAGGGTCACGATTCGATTCAAAATCGATTTTCGATTCAACCGATTCTTGATTTTCTTTTTGCGATTTTTAGTTTGCTTTATTAACACCAGACCATGTGAAAACGTTGAATGATGATGATGTCTACAGACTATTATATCAGAAGCCATATTTCCCCCCAAAAATGCACATCACATGTTTCAGATTTATTCAGCAGCAATATATTCGAACCATTTTAAAGTTAACTGCTACATGAAGCTGATTTTATAGGCTACTCTCTTTTCAAAAGCCTGGACTGAAGGATGTGAATATTTGGGTGTCTCTTCGATTCAAAATCAGTTCTCATGCACATGCACATGGACATGTAGCCTATCACCTGTAACAAAGGCTGCTAAAAAAAAAAAAAAAAAAAGAGACGGCACTCTGCTCTCAGGCCAGCTCACCTGCAGCCTGTCTGCAGCGCCACAGAGGAGCTGTCAGAGCTGCTGCTGCTGCTGCTGGTCCTCTCTCTTCAGCCTGCTGTTTGGCTGCACTTTGTATGAGTTTAAAAAAGTGAAGATCTAACGTCACCTGAGCACCGATCAGCTGATCCAGAGCGCAGTGGATGTGGCTGCTCACACCGTGTCCTAACTGGATGCGACGCGAACGAGCGTCCGACAATCGCGTCACATCTGACGCTCTCTGTCCACACTGAATCCGTGCGTCTGTGGGAATGGAAGCACATCAGCTGTGCGCTCGCCCGCTCGACAGACTGGAGACGTAACTACCCGGTTAAAAGATGGGTGAATTGTGCCTTTTAAACAGAAAACAAGTTTCTTGAAATATAGAGCCAACAGCAAGTTGTCTCTATAGTGTAGGAACACGAGTTGTAAAAAACATAATGCAGGGTTTTCTGTAACATTATAAGACGGCGCACCGCCCCCCGCCCAAGATGAATGAAGAGGCTATTAAAAAAAAAAAAAAGTCCGCTAGTCTCCTTGAAGCGGCTGTTATGTGTCTCTCTCTGGCGGTGTCAGCTGATGTGCACATCTGCAGCAACCCAAACAAATGCACATGTTACTGTTGACTGGCTCTATTCCAGCCACATGATTGGTTCGACGCGGTGGAAATCTCATTATCATTGGTTATTTGTATTGTCTGCCAAAACATGGATGAATGAAACATATCGACCACGTCTCATATTTCTATTGAGGAAAAGTTATTTCACAATTTATAGACACAACACCGACAAGCACTGAGAGCCGCATGTTGCAGTGACGTTATATAGGCTATAAAAAAAAAAATCCGCAAATAATAAGCCGACGAAAAGGTGCAACTTGCCACTTAACTTCTTGTCGATGTATTATTTGCGGGGGCTTTCGGGGGATCTGCTGACGGTGGAGGATCTGGGACTGATTCACTGTGGACCACCACCAGTCTGATCAGGTCCATCACAGCACAGCAGCTGCAGCACTGCCCCGCTGTCACATTACTCTCGCGTATCAGCTCAATCTGTTTACATTAAACCGACATCAGGAGAATAATGAGAATTATGATTAAAAATATATTTGTTTCGAATTTTGGCCCCTGGATCATGATTTTTCGCATTCTTGGTTAAAAAAAAAAAAATCCTCTAAAAAAAAAGACAGTTGGGATGCATAATGTGTCTCATAACAGTATACTGTGCGTCACGCTAGGGGTCGGTGGTGTTTTATTCTAGGGGTCGGTGGCGGCTGTGAGACAGCAGCGGCTCCACGGTGAGGGGGGGGGGGGGGGCAGCTTCTGCTCACCTGACTCTGTGCAGCTTCTTCATTAAATCCAAACAGTCCGACACAGCGACGCACTGCTCCTTTGACTCTAAAGTCTCTGTAGCTCATCAGCCCGGAACTCGCCGACATGGATCAGAAGCGACGGCGGCGTTTGGCCTCAGTGTCTCGGACTTCCAGAGCAGCTACAGCGCAGCGTTGTGACCTCAACCATGGTTGATGAGAGCAGAAATGTTGTTGTAGGCCTGTGCATATTCTCATTTGTCCAGGTCATAGTATTTCAAAGGAGGTTAAATCGAAAGCAACTGGACTTATACTGAGTCTCCAGACCAGTTAGTTGGACCAGTCCCAGCCTGGTCAGATGCTACATGAACTGATGAAGCCTCTTGGATGAGAGGTGAAACGTCTTCCTAGACAAATAACTAAGTCCAGTTGAACCTGCTTTGAAAAAAAAAAAAAGTTGTTGGCGGGCTCGTGAATTTTTTTTTGACACGAGTCAAAAAGAGCGTCAAACCGCGTATCTCGCGTTTGGTCGCGCGTCACAACTCGAGCGAAAAAAAAGCGTTCCTCGTGTTTGGTGGGAAGCCCCTTGTGGGTCTTCCCACCAAACACGATGAAATAGACGAAGACGCGAAGGTCCCGTCGCCCAAAAAGAATCGCGTGTATTGCGTCGCAAAAAAAAAAAGTCGCGTCTACCGCGTCGCGCGCCTAATCGCGTCTCGCGCCTAATCGCGTCTTTGCGTTACGGCCTTTTACACCGCGGACGTAACGAATAAACGGTGACGGTGTGAACGAACAACATAGAACAGGACCAGACGTGGCGTTGTTTCCTCTTTTCACCGACAGCTCCACTCTCCCTTACTTACACTAACTACTGTTATTGTTGAGGCCAGAGAATTGTGGGATTTGTAGTTTTTGACCAATCGCAGGTTGTGCTCTTTCTTTTTGTGATTTTCCTGGTTCACACATGTATTTTTTTTTAGGGGCAAATGCGAGTGAAATGCTCGTCCATGGTGGGCATAAGAAAATTTAAGACCTGTCTAAAATGATTTAAGACTTGAACACAATAATTCAACAAATTTAAGACATTTTAAGGCCTAAAATTTAGATTTTCAAATTTTAGACTTTTTAAGACCCCGTGGATACCCTGTTATTTCATATAAAAGTTTAAGTGCATGCATATTTTATGATGCTGTGTATTTCAGGTGTAGGTTAATATACACACACCTCAGGAGGCCTGTTGACTGGTTAAAACAAGGTAATCAGTAGATGGGAATTAACTTCAGATTTAGTCACGGATCACCTTCAAACTCTCCTTGTCATGATATTTGAATTAATTATACATCAACACCAGCATATATAGGATTAACACAACATACAAATGAATAAAATGATCTAAAAGTATACATTTGTTTATTATTAATTGGATTATTCAACAAAATGTTAAAATTATAAAACCATCCTTCAACTTAAAGCCCGAGGCGACGTCTTTAAACAGTTTATTTTGCTCATCAAATGAAGAGAAATTGACTCTGGAGCCTGAAGTCTGTGATTATTGATTAGGATTTTCAATCAATCACTTTTTAATCAAAACACAGCTGCGTTTTAATCTTCACTGTTTCTGCTCCAACTAAGATAAATAAATCATAATAACATCTGTTCTTTGTCGCAGCAGAGAGAGTGAATCACTGCGATTCATATGTTTATAATTTACATAATGTGATATTATGTGATAATGAAGTTTAGGTGAAGAGGTGCACTCTGGGAAATATTTTTTGTGAGTTGATGAAATTACTTATCAATATGCGCTTCCATTTAGACATGATGACGATAAAGTGCAGGACAACACGGTGTTAAAAACAGTTTCTTTTTTTAAAAGGATTTGTATTTCCATGCTTTTATTTTGAAGGGATGCTGCATGTTTTAGAAGCCTTACTTCTGATTTCCTGTTTGTCAGACTCAGTTTATTGATCTGGTCACATCGATTATTGATTGAAATGTTAAATTTTTCTAATTTATTTACTTTACGTGTACATACTTTCTTTTCTTTGTCTTGTTTATTTGATGTTTGTTTATTTTATTTCATGCTCTTATATCTTATGTTTTGTATTTATTTATATTTACAAGTTTACTATTTGCCTTATTGGTTTGTACATCGATTTATTTGCAAAATAAAGTAAAAAAGCAAAAAACAAAACACCAACAGAGGGTTGAACAGCTGAGTCATGTGAGTGGCGGTGAGCGTCCGTTACCTTGACGCCGGCGATCTCGATCATGAACATGGCGGCGCCCAGCACGTGTCCGGCGTGGTAACACCAGAACTTGATGCCGGCCACTTCCTTCACCTCGTGGAAGTTGATGGTCTCGATCTTCTCCATGCTGTCCTCCAGGTCCGTCTCCGTGTAGAGCATGTCGTCTGCCGAGATGTTACTGTCACACACACACACACACACACACACACACACACTGCATTAACACACACACACACACACACACACACACACACACACACGCAGCATCAACACACTGCTGTGTCACAGCTCCACCTGAGCGACAGGCAGCATCACTCCCTCTCTCTTTGTCAGCTGTAAAGTGACTGAGTGTGAGAGTCTGTGAGGGTCCAGATACTATAAACATGAATGGAACAGCACCTACCCCCTTTCATGTTACCTTGACAACAACATGTTGACTAATAATTTACAGTTTACTTTCAGAAGCACAAGGTGTGTGAGGGACAGACTCACAACAACAGATGCTCTTGGATCAGATCTGATCAAATCATCTAACAATAACCAAAAAACTACTGTGTGTGTGTGTTGTTATGTGTGTTGTGACAGGAAACAGCAGCGAGTGTCCTCCTCCTGAAAACGCTCCCGATAAGACGGCGTGTCTGGACAGCGGCGAGTGTCTGGACGGGGAGTGCGTTCCTTTCTGTCAGGCCGTCCTGAAGCTGCAGCCCTGCGCCTGCAACGGTAACGACCACACCGGCGTGAGACCAAGGTGGTGGTGGTGGTGGTGGTGATGATGATGATGATGCATCCGTCTCAGTCTTGTATCTGTTCCCTCTCGTCTCTATAGAAACCAACGCGTCGTGCAGAGTCTGCTGCCGGAGCACCAGCGGCATCTGCGCCCCCTACCAGGACAAGACGGGCAACTTCCTGTTCCTGCGTAAAGGGAAACCCTGCACCGTGGGCTTCTGTGACGGAGCGGTGAGTGGAAACACACACACACACACACACACACACACACACACGGCAGCTTTAAAACACATTGAAGACAAACTTCTAGCTCAACTACTATGAGTGTGAAAACTATTTATTTGGAACTGAGTTTAGCTGTAATCACAAAGAAATGGCTTAAACCATCTGTTGATGAATGGTATGACATCACACTCATTCCAAATTTGAAGACATCTGAAAGCATTGGAAAGGTATATTTCCCTGAAAAGCCCCTCTTTTGTTTAAGTTTTTGGTTAATTATTTATTTCCTTGTGTTATTATAATAGAAAACACCCCATGTTCACGTGTTATTATATAAAATGCTTTGTAAAAGGGGGAAACCCCCCCCCAAAAAAAAACACATTAAAGACAAGCGGGATGTGAGTGTGTGTAGGTGGGTTTACATGGAGACTTTTTCCTCTTTCTGATTGAATCCTTTCTGAATGAGTCTTTCAGGTCAACTGTTTACATGATTTGATTTTATTGTTTTATACTTTTGATCGATTTAAGAAAAGGTTTATTCTGCCTCTGTGAAACCGAATGAAACTTGATTTGGTTTGGGCTTGTTTGTTGTGATTGAGCTGTTTATATGGAGCATTTTCATTCAGTTTGGACTCTAAACCGAATCTAATCTGAATATTTGGCTCCATGTAAACACAGCTTGTGTGTGTGTGTGTGTGTGTGTGTGTGTGTGTGTGTGTGTGTGTGTCTCCTGCAGGGGAAGTGCATGAAGCAGGTGCAGGACGTGGTGGAGCGTCTGTGGGACTTCATCGACAAACTGGACATCAACACGTTTGGGAAGTTTCTGGCCGACAACATCGTGGGGTCGGTGGTGGCGTTCTCTCTGCTCTTCTGGGTTCCTATCAGCATCCTGGTCCACTGTGTGGTGAGTCGCTCCGTTCTGTCTCTGTCAGGAACTAAACTAAACTACACTCAGTCACACTGTCTGACTGACGCGTTACAGAGATGTATTACGACTAATACTAAGGGATTAAGGTGCTACAGCCAGAATCTGAAGATGATAAAGTCTTTCCTGTCTTTAGTCTGTATAGATCAGGTGGACAGTCATTTAAATATATATTTTATAAGATGTGCAGAGATTAGTTTAGTTTACTCTTGTCTTTTCTTCTGTGAACAACCTCCTTCAGGATTAATAAAGTTTCTTTATCTTCTTCTCTCAGGACAAGAAGCTGGATAAACAATACGAGCAAACCACAAAGTCTCTGTTCTTCCCCAGTGTGAGTATCTGATTGTGTGTATTTTAGGGATGTCACAATTACTTGTTTTTCACAATTAATGTAATGAAATTGCAGCAAAAGGAGGAAATATGTCTGATACGAATCATTACCTGGGAGAATGGAGGCTCTCTGCCTTCCACCTAGCGTCTCTTGGCTGAAAACCAACCTTGTAAGATCAGAGCCTCCGACCCGGTGTCCCAGCTCTCGTCTCTGCGGCACCGCCACACAAACGTAACCCGTAATCTCTTGTTTATGACAGATAAGACTACACAGATATACACATGGTAACATGGTAGATGATAAATAACCTTATCCACCGCTCCATGGATTGATTTCTCACCGGCTTAATTGTTGAAAACAAACGCACATGGAGGAGAGGAGGGTTAGAGACAAAGAGAGTTCATCTTTAACCATCAAACTAGGGATGTCACGATTACTTATTGTCACAATTCCTCGTGGTATTAAACGCCACAAGTAATCTATCGTAAAGATTTCTAAATACTGTCACTCTCCAAAAAAGATTATATCGGAACCGTATCGGCAGATGTAGCGCCAAAGTAAAGGTAAATGCACAGATACTGGTCCATTTACCTCACGTAACATTAAATTGGTAGGAATTTAAATGTCAGTGTGCCATTTGTAATAATAAAATGTAAAAAATTATTAAAATAAACTCAAACATTTGGTATAGATGACAATTAATGACTTCAATATTTCAAATACTTCCTCTGGGGGAGTAATAATTGGTCCTATATTAATGATACTTAAAATATTTTGTGTATATTATCAATAATGTAGTTATATTTTGACTATATTTGATTTTACACATTCATATATAGTGTTGTGAAATTAATTAATGCATAATAATCGTGGTAATCGTACTACCGTGATTATTTATCCAAGAAAATTTATAATCGTGACATCCCTACACCAACTCAACTGACTCTGTTCATTTTCCCAGAATGCCGAGCTCCTGAGCAGCCTGGAGTCCGCGTCCGTCCGGATCTTCAAGCCTCCGACCTTCCCGACCACCAACCTGCGCTTCCAGCCGTCCGGTCCGCAGCAGACCAGCACGCCGCCGGTCTCCGGCTTCGGCTTCGGCCCCGGTCCAGACTCCTGCTGTCATCCTCCTCTTCCTCCTCACCATCCTCCTCCTCCTCCTGCGGTGGCGGCCCCTCCCCCTCCCCCTCCCCCTCCCCCACCTCCTCCTCCTCTGGACTCCCCCCGCATGGCCACCATCCAGGAGGACCCGAGCTTCGACTCCCACCTGGACGAGGAGGCGCTGCAGGAGGCGTTCGGCCGCCCGGCGCAGCGCTCGGAGCAGCGGCGGCGCTCCTTCGAGGACCTGACGGAGACGAGCGCGGTGAGTCGCAGCGAGAAGGCGCTGATGTTCCGGCTGCAGAGGCAACACCAGATCGACACCAAGGAGACGCAGTGCTGAGGGACGGACGGGACGGGACGGACGGCGCCCGGTTTGTCCCGCTCACGTCCTCCTGTGCTGGTTTCACAAACTTTTACGACTTTTTTTATTTTTTATTTTCTTAAAGCGGCTCCGTCCTGAAGCCGCCGCACTGACGCTTTGTTGCTGCAGCAGATCTCAGTCTGATCACATCGAGACACATTCAATCAGAAAAACGTTTTTAATGAATTTAATTACAATCAGAGTTCAACCGATTATCGACCGATATTTCCCTTTTTTTTTTTGATAATCGATATCGGCCGTTTTTTTTCACCGATAACCAATAAAATAAATGTATTTTTAAACGCATAAACGCACTCCTTTGGCTCTAACGAAGCCGTCTCTCTTGGCTGTTTAACAATGTCCCAAAGGTTTTCACAGTGAACAAAACAGAAACAAACTGTTGACTGTATTCAGTCTGATCCCTGGTGTGTTATTTTTAAATTTTCATTTTTACTGCAAATGAATATCGGTTAAATATCGGTTTCCTTGATTACTAATGATCGGTATCAGTATCGACCCTGATAAAACCATATCAGTTGATCCCTAATTATAATAAGAAAAAGAAAAAGAAACAAAACGTCTCCTTCCAGTCGTCCTCCTGTGTGGTCAGACCGTGGTTTCAAATCGCTGCTCCGTCCGTCCTCTCCGCGTCTCTTTAACGTCCTTTAGTGACTCGAACTAACATATTGTCCTGTTGAAGCTGTGGCAGCGAGGGGCCGCTGCTGGGTATCGAACCTTCTCCAGGTATCAAACCGTCGTTGGTGCTGATTGAACGGTGCTCAGATCAGATGTTGCTTCCACAATCAAACTGTGTTTAACTGTGGTGATCGATCATCTGGTCAATACTTTTATTCGTCCAATAAAATGTCGCTAAAGCTCCGATTGGTCCCCGCCAGCCACCGTACAAACTCAGACCAACTCGTCTTCTGATGACACACTACACGATACGACCAGCAACTGTACGCTCCTACGTCCGTTTTTAGTTCTTGAACGTCCCACCAAAGATTTTTTTTTGCTCCTGAATGTTACACGTTTATTTCTGTTACATAAAGTCGTCGTTCACTTTTATAGCTGAAGCCCGGCTCTCGTTTTAGTTCCCTAAAGGCCAAATGTAACGCTTGTTGTAGCTCAGTCATCAGTCAAACTGTTGCTGAGTTGAACTTAATGTTTCAAAAGGTTCAACTTCAATATGACAATCATTTATGTGCACAGAGTTTCTGTCTAATGAGAGAAAAACATTTATTTCTAACTGACGCTATTGAGACAAAGTGTTTGTCACCAGCATTTTATAGAAACAGCATCAACACAACATGTTGTAATAATGGATAATGTTGTTAAAAGCTTTAGAAATATTATATATTTTATCACAACAGCACAAAAAATGCCAAAGATTTGACGTTGTCAACTTCTAATTTGTGGTTATTTGATGTTTTTTTTTTGTCTTTACATCAGAATCAATTGTTTTTTTTTTACTGTGTGATAGACTAATTGATTAATTAATAGTCAAAATGATTATTAGTTGCAGCTTCAAAAGGTCAAAGTGCACTGAGAGTCAATGACACGTGCAGCTGCCAAATAAAAAAACAGTAAAAGTCAAAAACACAGAGGTCAAAGTTTTATTTTTAAGGCTCAAAATGTTTTTATATTCTATAAATGATATTAATAAAGTACAAATAGGGTTAAAATAGGTTTGGAGAGTTTAAAGGGTTAAAAAGTGTTTCTGTTTTAAGACTCAGTGGGAATCGAACCCTTGAACGTGACAGTGTTAAGTGCCTTCAACTCGACCCACTGAGCTACATGACACCGTATTTTATATCACATAAATGTTCATCATCTCCTTAAAACCACTAAAACCTGTCAATCAATTGTATTTACTGTGTATCACATCTGCAACAATAAGCTGATTAATTGATTGAATGTTGATCAGCAATGAAACAAATAATTTAAGTCGTTTTTCAGTCAATAATTGTGATTGATAAATGGATGGCTCAACTGTTTTGTTTTTTTTTTATAATAAATTGAATATTTGATTGAAGGGACTTTTGATACATTTTAAGTTACATTGGGCATTTTTTTTTTTTACTATTTTGTAAATTTTTATAGACAAAATGTTAAATCACTTAATAAAAATAAAGGAAAAACTTAAAACTTCAGTATAAAATTGTCCTAACCTAAACAGTTTTAAAACACCTCCCTGTTATTTTATTTTATCCTGGTTTGAGGTCAGTTATCTGAACATTTCACCTGTTTGTTTCTTACTGTACGAGGGCAGGTTATTATTATTACTGTGTGTATATATATCTTTGTATAAAATATCGTTGTGTTGTTGCTTTTATTTTTGTGACTGTGTCTGTTTTTTTTTTTTGGGGGGGGGGGGGGATAAAGACACAGATGTTAAACTTCAGAGTGTTTTCAGCTGTTTGGTTTGTGTCACTCGAGCTGTTTGGTACCAGAGTTTATTCTCATCACATGTTTTTACTGTGTCAGATTTATTTTGTGGTAAGTTTTGTGTTTTTTTGTCGATTGATTGAAGCCATATTATCGTTTTAAATGTTTATTTTTGACATGTCAGAGCTCAAAGTGCCTTCTCTTCTCTTCTGTGGTATTCAAATGCACTTGTCAGTATTTTTAATATTGTGTCTATCTGTGTGTGTGTGTGTGTGTGTTGAGTCCTGTACACTGTGATGTGTGTGTCTGTGTGTTATGTACATGCTGACGATCGTCTGTATTGATCCAATTAAAGGTCGGTTGCGAGTCATGTTGTTAACGTCACTGTGTCGTCGTCGGACTGAGGCGTCCGCTCAGTCTGCCCTTTCACAATAAAACGTTCTACTGTCTGATTTAAAGTGCTGATCGATAAAGAGTTTTTATTGATATTCTGATATTTTATCAACTCACGTTTCTTCCTGAGCTTTCAGCAAGATCTCATGGTTCTCATTAATGGATCATTTGTCAAAAACATTTTTAAACATTCTGCTTTAATGTAATTTATTGACTATTTTAATCTCTGGTGATTTTATTTTTATATTTTAATCTAAAAATATCAATATTCAGACCAAGATGAGATCGACTTGCATCATAAAAACATAAAACCTGTAGCCAAAAAAATATTAAAGTTAGTGTAAAAAAGAAAATACTCTAAATTATTTATCAATAATTAAAATATTTTGCAGATAAATTCTTGTAGAAAATCTAAATTAATGAAAAAAATAAAATAAAATTCTGTTTTCCAGTTTCTAAAATGCAACAATTTTCTGCTTTTATTTAACAATACGAACATTTTTGATGATTTTAACCTTAATTTTGTTTCATAGAAAACAAGATGATTGATAAATTATCTGCAGTATTGATGATGTCATTGTTGTTTCACTCACATTAAATCTAACTCACTTTTTATCTTCGAGGACAGAAACTCAGTGACCCTCTCTCTCTCTCTCTGGACAAATGTTTATTTTCCTTGTGAAGAACTCAAACTTTTGTTTTATAGACAAATCAAGTACAAAAACAATCAATCAATAAAGGTATTGGTGGTCCGTCTCCTGAAGCCGATTCCTTTGGAACCAAGTTTCCAACGAAGAAGCTGGAAAAACTCAAAAGTCCTCGAGTCAAAGAAATGAACGAACATCTGCATCGGTCCGTTATCGACCGATTATTGGTGATCGATCGATACTACGAGGACTGAAGAGAGTGACAGAGAAACGCCAGTTCATCTTCCACCGCTACATCACCGACGGCAACGCGCTGCTGCTGCTGATGACATCACAGAGGGGGCGTGGCGTGAAGGCGGGGCTCAGGGCGTCGTAGAGACGGTGGACGGCCACTTCCACCATCTCCCTCAGAGAGTCGTCGTCCGCGCAGGTCACGGCCTGAGGGTCAGAGGTCACCATGGTGTTATCAGCTGATTATTGAGTATTGATTTATACCATTATGATGAACCAGACGTTAAAGGGATAGTTCAACATTTTGGGAAATTCTCCTATCACCATAATTCCCTTGGTCGACCAATAGGTTATTACTCGACTAATCATGTCACGACTTCCTGTATCTGGCCCTTCAAATTAAAAGCCCTATAGCCTTTCATATACAGTTCAGCAGAGGTGGCAAGTAACGAAGTACAAATACTTCGTTACTGTACTTAAGTAGATTTTTCAGGTATCTGTACTTTACTTGAGTATTTATTTTTCTGACGACTTTTTACTTTTACTCCCTACATTTATACCCAAAAATATGTACTTTCTACTCCTTAGTTACATTGTAAAAACAGGCTTGTTACTTTTTTTTTTGACACGACGTAAAAGCACCGGTAAAAGACGTGACGAACTAGAGAGGGAGGGAGGGAGAAGAAGAGGGAGGAGGGAGGAGGGAGGGGGCGGTAGCGTAGAGAGAACCGAGTTACCAACTTGTACTGTAGCAGCGACATGGAGGCAGCAGCATGGAGGAAGGAAGCGGTGGTGGTCGGACTATCCGACGGGGGGGTTGAACACCGTACAATCAGCGCGATATAGCGCATTTACCGTTTACGAGCAGCAAACCTGTCCATGTGCCCGTGTCAGTGTGTACGTGCGCGCGCGCGCACGTGTGTGTGCGCGCGCACGTGTACGTGCGGTGCGACCGCACGCGAGAGAGACGGCAGGTGGACTGACTGGCAGTGAAGAGAGGTGATGAAACGCTGTTTACAAAATTCTTATTTGTGAGGTCTGTGGCGGCCCAAACGTTGGGAAACACTGCCTCTGGTCAGTTCAATCTTGATTATTCTGTCTGAACTTTTTTTGTTTAACAAAATTATCAAATGATGTAGGTTTCATTAACGGCAAAAATTCATTTTTACTTTTTACTTTTACTTTGAAAGTACATTTCAGAGCCTGTACTTTCTTACTTTTACTTGAGTAAAGGAGTTGAATCAGTACTTCTACTTTTACCAGAGTATTTTTTTACACATGTATCTGTACTTCTACTTAAGTACAGAATATGAGTACTTTTGCCACCTCTGCAGTTCAGTCATATTGATTTTGACTTAAAGCAGAAGTAAGCGGAATGTTTGTGTTAATATAAGTCTTAAATAGTTATATCTTTCGACAGTAATCACTTTTATAGAGTGTTTGGTCCAAAACACGGGTCTGTCAGTCACTCTGCTCTGCTGTAAGCCGAGGAGAAAACTTTCCTTGTATCCTACAACCTTTATCCAATGAGGAGAGAGAACGGC
This sequence comes from Trachurus japonicus, assembly GCF_045865225.1. Lineage (NCBI taxonomy): Eukaryota > Metazoa > Chordata > Actinopteri > Carangiformes > Carangidae > Trachurus > Trachurus japonicus. The sequence continues at coordinate 21,665 of NW_028220714.1, read as the reverse complement.
ATAAAGGGGCGGTCCTCTCTGTGTGTGCAGCCAAGGGATGCGCGTGAATGTGGTGACGTAGGGACGAGGGCGGGGACTGCTAACTCCATCTGCTGACAGGAAGTTAGCCAAAACCACCGGATCGCTTACTTCTGCTTTAATTTTAACCAGACACGGCTCCAAATGTTTTTTTTTTTTCCTGCGACCAATCGACCAATGAAATTTTGGTTGGCTAATGATTTTTTGGTCGACCGGTGCTTGGTCGACTATTTGGGGGCAGCCCTATAAATTCTGTGCAAAAAGATGTTGAAACAGTTTTCAATAAAGTAGTGAATTTAAAAGTACATGGGTTCTGTTTTGTTTTTGTTTTTTTAATCGTGGTATCGAATTAGTATCGAGAATCGTGGAACTATCCCTTTAATGTTCGTGTATAGAATAGATGTCAGACGCTGGACTCACTCTGGTCTCTGGGTCGATGCACGCCGTGACTCCGTCCACCGTCACACTCAGGCTTTTACTGTCTTTGAAATTCACGCAGTCGTCCCCGAACATGTCGCTGAAACGGAAAAAAAAAACATTTTACCAGGTGAAAACAGAAAATATTTAATCTCTACCTTCATTTAAAAGTTTTATTCTCTTATATTTGGATCAATTAGGTTTAATTTTAACTTAAAAAGTGTCAGATTCTACAGTTTTGTCAGATATTTTAACCATTAAAACCATTTTCGAGGTGTAGCTACAGGTGTTCAGACTCACTGCAGCATCAGCTCCAGTCGCTCGACGAACAGCTCCATGTCGAACGTTTCCTTCCTGCCCTCGTGGACTGAAACAAACAAACAAACAAACAAACAAACAAACAAACAAACAAACAAACAAACAAACAAACAAACAAGCGTCAGTAAAGTTTCTGTTCATCAGTGAAATTAAAATAAATTCCCTCGTGATGCGTTCACTGACATTTCTGGGCGGTGGGGTTGGACTGGACCTCCAGGATCACCGTGGTGACGGCGTCTGCGTACATGTCGTTGAGCGGGTTGGCGACCCACTGAGACGAGAACATTTTCATTATTATCATTATTGATTTATATTGCTGCATCAATTAGTTCATAGAGTTTTTTACTTCAATTGTCTGTTGTTTTTACATTTTTCTCTTTGAGTTTATTGGTGTTGAGATTTTTGAAGTGTTTGAAAAAGTGTGATAAAAATAAAAAATTGTCATAATTATTGTATATATCTGTATAATGAATGTATTAACATGTAATAACTGGTTAATAATGTATCTGTAACCAGGTCTGAGTGAGATCTGTGTCTAAAAACATAAATAAAATTATAAAATATACAAAATAGTTTGAAATAAACATGTAGAACAAATACTGAGCATTAATAAAAACCTGACTGCAGCTACATAATCATGTCATAAACTGTATATTTAATGTTTATAAACTGGTTTAAATAAAAAACAGACGTGTTCGTGTGCTCAGAGTTAATAAAGTTTTGATAAACAGGTGAGTTTTAGCCACTTCAGGCGACATGTGGTGGATGATGATGAGTGTAAAAAGTGTCGTGTTGCGTTCGAGTGTCCGACCTCCAGTACGACCATCCCGGCCTCGTGAACCAGCGTGATGCTCTTAAAGATCTTCACCGTGATTTTCTCCGTCCCCTCGACCTGCTCCACGTCGCCTGAAACACACACACACACACACACACACACACACACACACACACACACACACACACACACACACACACACACACACACACACACACACACACAGAGGAAACAGGAAGTTACAGCTTCTACTGCAGCATAGATATATATATATATATACTGACTAGATGCCGCGTTCCTAGGCAACTCTATTGAGTGGAATACGTCAACGCGGCGGCCATCTTGGTCAGGGGGAAGCCGTGTCTACTTACTGCACTAGTCAACAGAGGCAGACGTCTATCAACCATTAAAATCGCCATAACTCACCAAATATTCAACCGATTTTCAAGCCGTTTGGTTTATTATAAATGTCAGACATATGTTTATGATACAACAACAACAAAAAATCTTTGAAAAATGTTTATATATTTTTTTTAATGTATTAAACATACACTTACATACTCAGACACACACCCACATGCATAAACACACTGAAATGTGTTCTACAAGGGTCTGACCGGTCTGACTGCTGGTCAGATGTATATCATGTCTATGGTCAGAACCCCGGACCAAGATGGCGGCCGTGTTGACGTACGCTGAGAAGCAGAACGCGGCATCTAGTCAGTATATACTATGGCCCAATTCCAATCCGACCCCTCACGGACTCACTGACTTAGAGGCGCATTAACGGGAAGTCCGTGAGTGTGTGAGGGCTGTTCCATTGTCAGATCATCAAGTCAGTGAGTCAGTGAATGAGCCCTTACTGCCCCCTTACCCTAGGGGTAGGGGAATTACCCACAGTTCATAGCGTTGTGAAGTCAAACACATGAGATGCCGTCGGAACGCAAGTGTTAAAAAAAAAGTAAATTACCACACGTAGTCAGAGAGAGCTCCGCCGCTCTCTTTATTGTTAATGGACAGGAGCAACAACCAAAAAAAAAAGAAAGAAAGAAAGAAAGAAAAAAAGAAGTTTACTGTCAGTATTAACGTGCAGTTTGTGATTATTGATGATGATTTGATCAGATCTGATCCGGGAACATTTTGTTTTGAGTCCGTCCACCTCACACACCTTGTGCGCGTTGAAAGTACGGTAAATTATCAGTCCAAGACCGGAGTCAACAACATGTTGTTGTCAAGGTAACATGTCGTGAGAGTGGGTAAGTGCTGTTCCATTCATATTTACAGCATCTGGACCCTCACAGACTCTCACACTCTGTCACTTACAGCTGACGTCACTTTAGTCAGTGAGGGTTCAGGGCTTTAAGGAGTCTTTAGGGGGCGGATTGGAATTGGGGGTATATCTATGCTACTGCAGGAGGAGGAGGAGGAGGAGGAGGAGGAGGAGGAGTTAGAGGACGAAGGGGGCGGAGCCAACTCACCTGCGAGGCTGCGCAGCTGCGTGACGAGCAGAGAGATCGGTCCAGTGAACGGGATCGCCTGAGTCTGCTTCACCGTTCCCATGGCGAGGTCGGTGTAGTCTGAGGAGGAAGAGGAGGAGGAGGAGGAGGAGGAGGAGGAGAGGAGAGGAGGAGGAGGAGGAGGAGGAGGAGGAGGAGGAGGAGGAGGAGGAGGAGGAGGAGGAAGAGGAGGAGGAGGAGAGGAGGAGGAGAGGAGGAGGAGGAGGAGGAGGGAGGAAGAGGAGAGAGGAGGAGAGGAAGAGGAGGAGGAGGAGGAAGAGGAGGAGGAGGAGGAGGAGGAGGAGGAGGAGGAGGAGGAGAGGAGAGGAGGAGGAGGAAGAGGAGGAGGAGAGGAAGAGGAGGAGGAGGAGGAAGAGGAGGAGGAGGAGGAGGAGAGGAGGAGGAGGAGGAGGAGGAGGAGGAGAGGAAGAGGAAGGGGGAGGAAGGAGAGGAGGAGGAGGAAGAGGAGGAGGAGGAGGAGGAGGAGAGGAGGAGGAAGAGGAAGAGGAGGAGGAGGAGAGGAGGAGGAGGAGGAGGAGGAGGAGGAGGAGGAGAGGAAGAGGAGGAGGAGGAGGAGGAGAGGAGGAGGAGGAGGAGGAGGAGGAGGAGAGGAAGAGGAGGAGGAGAGGAGGAAGAGGAGGAGGAGGAGGAGGAGGAGGAGGAGGAGGAGGAGGAAGAGGAGGAGGAGGAGAGGAGGAGGAGAGGAGGAGGAGGAGGAGGAGGAAGGGGGAGGAAGGAGAGGAGGAGGAGGAGGAAGAGGAAAATGTGGAAGAAGAGGAGAAGGAGGAGTCTGTTAGTCACTCCATCATTTATGTCTCTACTTTCTTCACGTCTTCATGTTCATGTCTTTCTCTTTCTTTACTTTTTTGTCACTTCTCTCTCTTCTTTGCTTCTGTAGCCTTTTGTCTTTCTTTCTATTTCTTCTCTCTTTCTGTCCGTCTTTTTTCTTCCTACTATCTTTTTCTTGTTTTGCCTTTTTTGTTTGTTTCTCTTTTTTTCTTTGTTTCTTTCCTTTTGATTATTTCTTCCTTGATCTTCCTTTCTTTCTACCTTCATTGTCTTTATTATTATTTTGATTATTTTTTTCTTCTTTTCATTGTCTTTCTTTCCTCCTCTTTCTCTCTTTTTCTTTATTTCCTTCCCTCTCTTTTTCTTAAGTATTTCTAAGTATTTCTTCTTTCCTTTTTCTTCCTACTATCTTTTTCTTTCTTTGCCCTTTTTGTTTCTTTTCTTTCTCTCTATTTTCTTTCCTTTTGATTATTTCTTTCTTGATCTTCCTTTTTTCCTGTTTCTTTTCTTTCTCTCTTTCTTTATCTTCCCTCTTTCTTTTTTCTTCGTTTCTTTCCTTCTGATTATTATTTTCTTGGTCTTCCTTTCTTGCATTTTCTTTCAATCTTTCATTAGTTGGGTTTCCATCCACCTTTTCTTATGCGCATTTTGTGAAAATGCGCATAAATACTTGAATGGAAACGCCAGAAATTCGAATAAAGGCAGTAAATGCGCATAAAAGTTTATACGCTTGGAGGGGGTGGATTTGTCAGCGTATCGAATAAAGGAAATGCGAGTTTTTGTGATGGAAACAGATTATGCGAATTGAGGCAGAGTTTGTGGGTGAAGCTGCTGGACTTCACCCAGCGACGCCCCGGTCTCCCAGCTCTCCTCTCTGCACCGCGACACAAACGCGCTCCGTAACCCATAATCTTTTGTTTATGACGGTTAAGACTACACAAACACACGCCGTAACATCGTTATGTAACTTATTGATTTTTCACCGGCTTCGTATGTAAACAGATGCACATGGGCGAGAGGAGCATAACCAGAACAGCGGAAAAGCGAGCGGACTGTCACAGTTCCTACTGTCTTTCTGTGTAAATATCTCATGTTACAACATGAAAACCTTAAGTGCGGCCTATATATGTATTTTCTTTTAAAATGTAGCTGGTGCGGATTATACAGGTGCGTCTATAGTCCGGAAAGTACGTAAATTGTCCATGATGTTGAGTGTCAGCTGAGTGTCAACTGTTGGATACATTCACGCTCTCTTATGACGTAATCTCACGGTGCACTCCTCCTAATCGCAAAACACTAATGAATGGAAACGGGCATAAATTCGCATTTGCTTTTTGCGCATTTTCACAAAATCCGCTTTTAAATTCAATACGACTTGGATGGAAACCCAGCTATTGTCTTTCTTTCCACCTCTTTCTCTCTTTTTCTTTCTTTCCTTCACTCTTTCTTTATTTCCTTCACTCTTTCTTTCTTTCCTTCCTTACTTCTTTCTTTCTTTCTTTCTTTCTATCAACCAACCAACCAATCAGTCCAGATGTTGAGGTTTACTTTCTGTGACAGAAGCAGCTTGAAACATTTGATGACGGATCAAAAACATTAAACATTCATCAATTATAATAAGTGTTTGACCACACACACACACACACACACACACACACACACACAACCTCACACACACACACACACACACGCAGACTGACTGGAGAGGTCGGACGGCGTCAGGATGTGGTAACTGAAGTTTCTCTTCACCAGGATCCCGGAGACTCTCTGACCCTGAGAGCACTTCTCATCCGCCAGCACGCCCATCACCTGCAGCACAGCACAGCGGAGCAAAGCATGCTGGGAGTTAACAACACGGCCCACACCAATACAACAACACAACAACAACACACACACACACACACACACACACACACACACAACACACACACACACACCTTGGCCAGTTTCTCTCCTCTGAAGTTCAGCGTCACGGCTTCAGTGTTTCGCGGGTTGTGGACTTCGATGTGAACCTCGTCGTTGTCTTCGTACTCTCGGATCAGAGCCGCCTTCAGCCGGGCCATCTCGTTCTGCTCGCCGTGCACCAGGATCTGCACACGCACACACACACACACACACACACACACACACACACACACACGGACACACACAAACTGCATTAAGGTGGGACACTACAGGTGAATAGGGTAGAAATTTAAACCAACAGATATCACCATGAAACTTCCCAAGTTTATCACTCACATTAAGACAAATATTTTTTGTATTACAAGTTTTGTCAAGTTTTATGTTTAAATATGTAAATGAGGCAATATCTGATGAAATATGCGCTAATTTGCATACATTTCCAGAACCGAAATCTGAACAATGGATAAAGAACCTTTCAAAATTCTTGTTTTATTTTGTTGACATACTAGAGTCAGAAGTTTTTACAGAGGGGATTTTGGATATGTCTTTGTATCACTCTGTAAATGAGAAAATACTGTCACCAGCCCTAAAAATTCAAATATCGCCCTGTTTTTATGAATAAAATGTTGTATAAATCAGGCTGTGGATGATATATCAACAATCCCCTCTGTAAAAACCTTCAGAATATAGACAGGAATAAAACTGGAAGGTTTGGTGTCTGTAAGTGCCGCTGAAGTGGAGATTTCGGGTCCAGAGTCTGAGGAAAAACTCATTTTGAGAAAACGGCCTTTAAAGATTTGTACTGTAAAATTCCATAGATCATTAATGTGAATCGTACTTTTACGATTGGTTGCGGATACGGAGGAAACGACAATTTTTGGATCCACATAATTGTTCAGGAGAGAGAGGGAGCTTTACAGTGATACCTGACATAACTTTTGGTGAATTTAGGAGAAATCTACTGATGAAAGAGACAAAATGAAGTAAAATAAAAAACCTTAATGTGGATTTTCTACCATTTCTTTCCACTTTTCTGAGAGAAAAATATCCCAAAATCTCAAAATTGATCAGTGCATGAAAAAACAGTGTTTTTGCCTGTTAGTGTGTCACATTAAACCCAAAGGTTTGTGGATTTAATTAAATAGTGTGGATTTAAATAGTGTGTGTGTGTGTGTGTGTGTGATGTTTTTACCACGTGCGGCGGTTTGAGCGCCCGGATGAACTCGCTGGTCTGCTGGTAGTCGGTGTGAGCGGAGAAGGAGATGTAGTCGCCCGACATTTTGAGAGGAAGCTTCTGTCCCGACATGGTGGCGATCTCATCAGGCTCCGTCATGATGTGCTGCAACACACACACACACACACACACACACACACACACACACACACACACACACAGTATATTAAATAACCTGTATGAAAAGTTTCATCATTTAAAATAATATAAAAATATTATTAAAAATTCATTAAATCCCAGCAGCACTTGAACGCAACACGACACACTCTTCTGATCGGTCCTACGTCGTTAACACAGGAGTCTGTCACAGATTCAGATTCTTGTTACGCAGCCACATTAAACTCAACATTATCAATAAAACTGACCGGACTGATCCAATACTGGGAATATCTATTGATGCCGATCAATAATATAATTTAAATAAGAGTCTTATTTCTGGTTTTTATTCAGATACACACACTGTAAAAGATTTTGTTTCAGCAATTACACTGTTCCCAGTCAGAGTTATTTGTGTTGCTGTTCTTGCCATCGCAGTTATTATCTCCAAACTATAAGATACCGATTAAAGGAGAAGTTATGAATAAAGAAAGATGCATTTGGGGCAGACAAACTAATTTTACAGCTGTTATTGTCTATTTTTATTTATTGCTGTGATTGTTTATTTGATTTCACTCTCTCACTCTCTGTTGTTCTTATCTTGTCTCCAAAAGTGAACACAGACCTGACATTTCTAAAACCAGTGGAGGAAACGTTTCACTTCCGGTGATAATAATTTTTTTTAAAAACTGCAGAAGGGACCCGAGGTGTCGCAGGTTTGATTCCCACCTTGGCGAGCGTCCCCTCCACGCAGTAGCCGGCGATGATGACGCCGTTCCTCTTGTCCGTGCACCAGCTCTCAAACAGCTCCCGGGACAAACCGCTCTGCATCATGCCGGGCGACGCCATCACCACGCTGGGCCCGATGTCGTCGAAGTGGTCCATGCTCTGACACACACACACACACACACACACACACACACACACACACACACACACACACACACACACACACACACGTCAGAAAACAAACGACAAAGACAATGGAAACAGGCAATAGCATACATAGGGTTGCAAAATATCGGGTATCGGGTAATATCGGAAACTTTCTATGGGAATAAACGGGAATAAATCCGAAATTTACAAAATTGAAGGTTGGCCCTTAAAGGGATAGTTCACCCTAGAATGATATTTCGCTCATTATCTACTCACCCTCATGTTGACTAAGGGCTGGAAGAATTTTCAGAGTCCACCATCCCTCCTCTGAGTTACAGGGGGTCTCGGCGTAGCAGTGCATTTCAATGCAACGGTTGCAAAGGGACACCAGAGCTCTTCGTAAAAAAACACACACAAAAAAACATCCAAATACCTCCATGCTGCTCGTATGTAATGTCCGTCTTGTGCTGAAGCCCCAAATTGCGTAATTGTCCCGAAAAAAATTAAATAAGTCCACATTCCAAGCATGTTTGTAGCATTAGCTCCTAGTGTCTGTTCTTCCGCTGCCAGCGCGCATGCGCAAGGTTCTGGCTCGTACAAATACGGCTCAGCAAAGAAATGCAGCTCGTCCTCGACATCAAAATCTTCAGCCATGGCTAAAATATGTTTTAAGAGGCCAAAATTGCACGAAAAAGTGTTGTCCCGGTGCAAGGCAGGCTATTACGGACTGCTTCTAGTCCTTCACCGGGGTAAACAAGGAAGCGAGTCGGTCTCAGTGCGAACCTTGCGCATGCGCGCTGGCAGCGGAACCGGACAACAGACACTAGGAGCTAATGCTACAAACATGCTTGGAATGTGGACTTATTTAATTTTTTTCGGGACAATTACGCAATTTGGGGCTTCAGCACAAGACGGACATTACATACGAGCATCATGGAGGTATTTGGATGTTTTTTTGTGTGTGTTTTTTTTACGAAGAGCTCTGGTGTCCCTTTACAACCGTTATATGGACATGCACTGCTACGCCAAGACCCCCTGTAACTCAGAGAAGGGACGGTGGACTCTGAAACTTCTTCCAGCCCTTAGTCAACATGAGGGTGAGTAGATAATGAGCGAAATATCATTCTAGGGTGAACTATCCCTTTAATAAGCAATTAGTAATATTTTACTCAACATTCATGTTTTTGTTGTTCAGTAAAATAGCTGATTGTTCATACAAGAATTAAAACTTGATAAAGTTCTACTCACAAATAAATCTGTGGAAATGTCATGTTTTTTAATTGTATTGTTATTTTGCATGGATGTCTGCTTATGACGAAACAAAATATTTACATTTATGTTTGGATATGATACAGTTTGTTTAAATTACCCCAAATTTCCAGTTAATCCCCATAAATTCCCATAATTTCCCATAATTCCCATGGATATTTTCCAATTTGGAATAAAAAACTGGAAATTTTCCGCCCCTTTGTAACCCTAAGCATACACAACGTATACACTGACAATACACTGACCAAAACAGACAAAACGGAAAACAAAGGACAGAACAAACCTGACGACACAATAAAACAGGACATCCATCCATCCATCCATCCATTGTCCGCCGCTTATCCGAGTCCGGGTCGCGGGGGCAGCAGTCGGAGCAGGGATCCCCAGACTTCCCTCTCCCCGGACACTTCCTCCAGCTCTTCCGGGGGGACCCCAAGGCGTTCCCAGGCCAGCCGAGTGACGTAGTCACTCCAGCGTGTCCTGGGTCTTCCTCGGGGCCTCCTCCCGGTGGGATATGCCCGGAACACCTCACGAGGGAGGCGTCCAGGGGGCATCCGATACAGGTGCCCGAGCCACCTCAGCTGGCTCCTCTCGATGTGGAGGAGCAGCGGCTCTACTCCGAGCTCCTCCCGGGTGACAGAGCTCCTCACCCTATCTCTAAGGGAGCGCCCCGCCACCCTGCGGAGGAAACTCATTTCGGCCGCTTGTATCCGGGATCCAGTTCTTTCGGTCATGACCCAGAGTTCATGACCATAGGTGAGGGTGGGAACGTAGATCGACCGGTAAATCGAGAGCTTTGCCTTTCGGCTCAGCTCCCTCTTCACCACGACGGACCGATACAATGACCGCATTACTGCGGCCGCCGCACCGATCCGCCTGTCGATCTCGCGCTCCGTTCTCCCATCACTCGTGAACAAGACCCCAAGATACTTAAACTCCTCCACCTGAGGCAGGAACTCTCCCCCGGGGGGGATAAAACAGGACAGAAAAGTAAAAACAAAAACAAAAACAAAAACAAAAACAAAACAAACCTTCAGGTTGCTGATGTGCTTGAAGACGAAGGGGTTGTTGATGTTGATGGCCTTGCGGATCTTGTCGTTCATGGCGTTGATGTAGGTCTGGTACACGGCCATGCACTTCCTGGCCAGAGACGAAGCGTAGAAGATCGGGATGTCGTGGAGCTCCGGGTGGTTCTGCCAGTACTCGTCTGGTCCACACACACACACACAAATAAAGTTAATGAACCTACTGCTATGAGTATAGGGATTTATTTATTTATTTATTTATTTGGTTCATTTTGGGCATGTCACACATGACCGAAAGGGAAAGCGGGAGAAGCAAAAGCTTATCTAGTCCCGCCCCCAATACTCACATATTCATTTTTTCTGCATGTTACATTATGGCAATGGACCAATTTGCCAAAATGTTGAACTATCCCTTTAAGGTAAAAATCTTGCATAGTTCCTCTTTAAAGGTATAGTATGTAGGAATTCCCCCCATCTAGCGGTGCGGTTGCATATCTGAACGTATTCTTGATGTTGCATTCACGTGAAATCGGGCAGACGTCAGACAGACAACAGACGCTGCATGTAACAGGATAAACAAGCCTCTATGTAAACAAGTGGTCCGCCAGCACGAGGCAAAACAATACAGGCGTAGCAATATGTTGTCATGGTGATGTCGTATTGTTTACCCGACCCACGTTTTACCGTCTTTCTCACGTGGAGTAAAATGACATCCGGTTGGTTTGCCGACGGCCGTCTGCCTGACTGCACCTGAATGCAACACCAGTGCCTCCGTCCTTCCTCACACTACACAGTGGCAGGGCCGTTGTATAGGGGAGAAAGGTGATGATAATTCTAGGGGCCCAGCGCCCAGTGGGGCCCATAAAAAACCCCAGTAGTCTAATCTTTGTATGACTGATTTATTCTGTGTAAGACCCTGACTAATACTCATAGTACACTGTGAAAACTCAACATCTTTCCAAGAATATTTGTCTTATTTCTTGTCCAAATGTCTCATTTCTAGTCAAAGCTAATCTCTTTCCACTTAAAATAAGACTCATAACCTAAAAATTAACTTGTTTTTAGATAATTTTCACTTGTTTCAAACTAATTTTCACTTGAAATAAGTAGAAAAATCTGCCAGTGAAAGCAAGTTTTTTGTGCTTGTAATAAGGAAGAAAAACTTGTTCCACTATCAGATTTTTTCTACTTATTCCAAGTGAAAATATGCTTGAAAGAAGTAAAAAGTGTCTAAAAACAAGCTACTTTTAATATTCTGAGTCTTATTTTAGGTATAATGATATTTGTTTTGACTAGAAATTACATTTTGACTAGAAATAAGACAAATATTCTTGGTAAGATACTTGGGTTTTTGCAGTGTAATGTTGCATTAGCATCAAAACAAGGTAGGCTACTAGGCTAAATAAAAAATGATAATACATACGTAGTCTAAGAAAAAAAACTGGAAAAGTTAGGGGGAGGGGCCCACTTTAGTATTCTTTAAGGGGGCCCAGAATTCCTAGCAACGGCCCTGCACAGTGGTGACAGTTTTAACAGGCCGAGCCGACAGCTCCGCTGAGTTTCCGTGGTTACCTACGGTCACGATGCAACATGGCCGCCTCGGTTCGGTGCGTCGCCCACTCATGTATTTGTAACGACTTGTAACAACTCATTCTAAGGTACGAGAAAGCTTTCATTTGTATGCGGGTGTGATTCGACTTCAGTGAAATACGTATTTATGAAAGTAATATTTGATTTTTGCTACTAAAAAGCCAAATAAGTTACACACTGGGGCTTTAACGAGTGTGTATGGTGAATTAAAATGTTTCTGTGTGATCCATAGACAGAAACACGTCCCTTAGTTTAATCTTGTAAATAAAACTTGAAGCCTGAATTTATTTTTCCCTCAGCTGAAGGGAAAGCGCCACTCTTAGGTCGCCGTGCGTCGTCATGGCGTCGTTGTTGCCGTGGTCTCACCGAGGATGAGCAGCAGCTCCTGCGCTCGGCCCAGAGCGAACACGGGGATCAGACATCGACCTTCTCTGTTGACGATGTCGTGGACCGTGTTGCAGAACCGAGCCTCTCGCTCCTCCCGCTTCTCGTGGATGTGAGTCCCGTAGGTCGACTCCTGACACACACACACACACACAACAAACACACACACACACACACACACACACACACAGGTTCAATGTTAAGTGTCTGTGCTCTGTGTTTAAATAAAGATTGAACAGGTTGAACGGCTCCACTCACGGTGATGAGGATGTCTGGTTTGACGCTGGGGATCTCCGCCGCCATCAAGTGTCTGTCCTCCTGACGGGAGAAGTCTCCTGTGTACAACAACTACACACACACACACACACACACACACACACACACACACACACACACATATATACAGGGATGCAAACGGGTCAGGACCAAAAAAGAGAGGTATTGTCTGGCGGGGGGGGGGGGGGGCTCACCATTAACAATATCACAGAAAAGTCAATTTCCAGTAGTTCAACCCCAACCAAGTATTGAGTGCATATAGATGGACAGTTTTCAAAAGGCCAACATTTCTATATTAAAAATGCTTTAAAAAAATAAAAACCATTGCAATATTTCAATTTTGGAGATACTGATTTTTAGGTCTTCACTGAATGTTAGTCATAATTATTACTATTAAAATAAACTGAAGAAATAAAGACATGGGATTTAACATCCCATTCGGTGTGTAATGGACATATAGGCCTATATAATGTGTTAGTTTCACTTTAATTGAACACATTCTACATGGCGGAGGCGACGTCTTTCCACTTAGGGCTTCCTTCACCTCTGAAACGGGGCAGAGCTCCATGGAAACACAGCAACGTAGGGAACCGTGCACGTCTGTGGAGCTGTGCGCCGCGGACGTGCACGGGGGGAAAAAACGGCGTCACCGCTTTGGGTAACGTGCGTGCATGTCGCGCGTCTACATTGGAGGTCGGCTGTTATCAGTGTAATCAGAGACCATGAATGAGTTCGCCTCACGTGATTGTCACTGTCAGCCTGTTAGAAAAACATTTTACTGACCCGAGCTGAGACGCTGAGACCCCCCCCCCTCAAAACAAAAACTCTTCGGATCTGAACGATTCACACAAGTCACCTAATTGACCCTTCGCGTAAGCCCCGCCCCCTTGGTTACTGTTGCTACGCCGGGCAAGCTTTCACTCCCAGCCATGCTCCTGGCAGTATTTGGTATCGATTTCAAAGGAAATATCAGCAAATTTCTGGATAAACTGTTCTGAGATAATAGAGAGAAGAAATCACAAAGAGCATTCATAGTTTTCAGTGACGTGACTCGCGCAGGAGGATAAAACATCTGTTCAACGACACGACTGGACAATGTACAGAGCAGCAGTAAGGACCGGTAATTTTACCGTCTATCAACCCACCAAGACTTAGGTCATCTCACTGGTCATGAAACGTTGTCAAACTCTAAGTTTTGGGGCGATTGTGAACCACATACAGTTTTCGCTGCTGTTTTGTTTTCTCCCACCGCTGTATCAGTCAGTGAAAGCAGCTGCCTGGAGGATCCCTCGCCTAAAAGCCCAGGTAAAAGCCCTAAAAGTACAGCTGTCATTTCGGAGGTGAACATATGGTTTTCCCCATATCTACACTTGCTCAAGTCGAAAAAAAAAGTCCGCTCATATCTGAACATCTCTATATTGCTTCTGCCGCCGCCGCCGCCGCCGTAGTAGCAGCAGCAGCAACAACATCCTTCTCTACAAACAAATGTTTTTCGTCCTAGTCTCAAAATGTGTCCACAAAAGCAAACGTAATGACTCACTGCGGAAAGCTTGCCAGGCCTATAGTTACGGTTGCTAACGTAGGATTGGACAATAGCCGTTTGTGGGAGGAGTTGGCGAAGGGTCAATTGGTCATGAAAAAAGCGAGTTTCGCTTTTCGGCGCGCTGTTTGCATCCCTGTGTGATGTTCAGGGACAGTCAGGACAGTCTGAGGACTGACAGCTCTGAGGTTGAAGTTTATATTAATGCACCATGACACTGTGGCAGGTCTCTGTACTAGGGATGTGAATCTTTGGGTGGCTCACGATTCGATTCCGACTTTTAGGGTCACGATTCGATTCAAAATCGATTTTCGATTCAACCGATTCTTGATTTTCTTTTTGCGATTTTTAGTTTGCTTTATTAACACCAGACCATGTGAAAACGTTGAATGATGATGATGTCTACAGACTATTATATCAGAAGCCATATTTCCCCCAAAAAAATGCACATCACATGTTTCAGATTTATTCAGCAGCAATATATTCGAACCATTTTAAAGTTAACTGCTACATGAAGCTGATTTTATAGGCTACTCTCTTTTCAAAAGCCTGGACTGAAGGATGTGAATATTTGGGTGTCTCTTCGATTCAAAATCAGTTCTCATGCACATGCACATGGACATGTAGCCTATCACCTGTAACAAAGGCTGCTAAAAAAAAAAAAAAAAAAAAGAGACGGCACTCTGCTCTCACAGCTCACCTGCAGCCTGTCTGCAGCGCCACAGAGGAGCTGTCAGAGCTGCTGCTGCTGCTGGTCCTCTCTCTTCAGCCTGCTGTTTGGCTGCACTTTGTATGAGTTTAAAAAAGTGAAGATCTAACGTCACCTGAGCACCGATCAGCTGATCCAGAGCGCAGTGGATGTGGCTGCTCACACCGTGTCCTAACTGGATGCGACGCGAACGAGCGTCCGACAATCGCGTCACATCTGACGCTCTCTGTCCACACTGAATCCGTGCGTCTGTGGGAATGGAAGCACATCAGCTGTGCGCTCGCCCGCTCGACAGACTGGAGACGTAACTACCCGGTTAAAAGATGGGTGAATTGTGCCTTTTAAACAGAAAACAAGTTTCTTGAAATATAGAGCCAACAGCAAGTTGTCTCTATAGTGTAGGAACACGAGTTGTAAAAAACATAATGCAGGGTTTTCTGTAACATTATAAGACGGCGCACCGCCCCCCGCCCAAGATGAATGAAGAGGCTATTAAAAAAAAAAAAAAAGTCCGCTAGTCTCCTTGAAGCGGCTGTTATGTGTCTCTCTCTGGCGGTGTCAGCTGATGTGCACATCTGCAGCAACCCAAACAAATGCACATGTTACTGTTGACTGGCTCTATTCCAGCCACATGATTGGTTCGGCGCAGTGGAAATCTCATTATCATTGGTTATTTGTATTGTCTGCCAAAACATGGATGAATGAAACATATCGACCACGTCTCATATTTCTATTGAGGAAAAGTTATTTCACAATTTATAGACACAACACCGACAAGCACTGAGAGCCGCATGTTGCAGTGACGTTATATAGGCTATAAAAAAAAATCCGCAAATAATAAGCCGACGAAAAGGTGCAACTTGCCACTTAACTTCTTGTCGATGTATTATTTGCGGGGGCTTTCGGGGGATCTGCTGACGGTGGAGGATCTGGGACTGATTCACTGTGGACCACCACCAGTCTGATCAGGTCCATCACAGCACAGCAGCTGCAGCACTGCCCCGCTGTCACATTACTCTCGCGTATCAGCGCAATCTGTTTACATTAAACCGACATCAGGAGAATAATGAGAATTATGATTAAAAATATATTTGTTTCGAATTTTGGCCCCTGGATCATGATTTTTCGCATTCTTGGTTAAAAAAAAAAAATCCTCTAAAAAAAAAGACAGTTGGGATGCATAATGTGTCTCATAACAGTATACTGTGCGTCACGCTAGGGGTCGGTGGTGTTTTATTCTAGGGGTCGGTGGCGGCTGTGAGACAGCAGCGGCTCCACGGTGAGGGGGGGCAGCTTCTGCTCACCTGACTCTGTGCAGCTTCTTCATTAAATCCAAACAGTCCGACACAGCGACGCACTGCTCCTTTGACTCTAAAGTCTCTGTAGCTCATCAGCCCGGAACTCGCCGACATGGATCAGAAGCGACGGCGGCGTTTGGCCTCAGTGTCTCGGACTTCCAGAGCAGCTACAGAGCAGCGTTGTGACCTCAACCATGGTTGATGAGAGCAGAAATGTTGTTGTAGGCCTGTGCATATTCTCATTTGTCCAGGTCATAGTATTTCAAAGGAGGTTAAATCGAAAGCAACTGGACTTATACTGAGTCTCCAGACCAGTTAGTTGGACCAGTCCCAGCCTGGTCAGATGCTACATGAACTGATGAAGCCTCTTGGATGAAGGTGAAACGTCTTCCTAGACAAATAACTAAGTCCAGTTGAACCTGCTTTGAAAAAAAAAAAAAGTTGTTGGCGGGCTCGTGAATTTTTTTTTGACACGAGTCAAAAAGAGCGTCAAACCGCGTATCTCGCGTTTGGTCGCGCGTCACAACTCGAGCGAAAAAAAAGCGTTCCTCGTGTTTACCAAACACGATGAAATAGACGAAGACGCGAAGGTCCCGTCGCCCAAAAAGAATCGCGTGTATTGCGTCGCAAAAAAAAAAAGTCGCGTCTACCGCGTCGCGCGCCTAATCGCGTCTCGCGCCTAATCGCGTCTTTGCGTCACGGCCTTTTACACCGCGGACGTAACGAATAAACGGTGACGGTGTGAACGAACAACATAGAACAGGACCAGACGTGGCGTTGTTTCCTCTTTTCACCGACAGCTCCACTCTCCCTTACTTTCACTAACTACTGTTATTGTTGAGGCCAGAGAATTGTGGGATTTGTAGTTTTTGACCAATCGCAGGTTGTGCTCTTTCTTTTTGTGATTTTCCTGGTTCACACATGTATTTTTTTTTAGGGGCAAATGCGAGTGAAATGCTCGTCCATGGTGGGCATAAGAAAATTTAAGACCTGTCTAAAATTATTTAAGACTTGAACACAATAATTCAACAAATTTAAGACATTTTAAGGCCTAAAATTTAGATTTTCAAATTTTAGACTTTTTAAGACCCCGTGGATACCCTGTTATTTCATATAAAAGTTTAAGTGCATGCATATTTTATGATGCTGTGTATTTCAGGTGTAGGTTAATGTTGCGGCTTCCAAACAAACCTTTAAAGCCGCTGAGAGTATGAGGTTGGGTCCTCAGGTACGTAGATTTGTGACGCGCTATAGTAGATTTTGATAAAGATACGCTGAGATCCAACAATGCTTTTGGTGCATTTATTGTAACAAAACAGCACAGAGCTATCACAGCGCAGCAAGGATGGATAAACGTAAAAATGAGACTGGCAGATTAAACAGGAAAAAAGGGTGATTAATGAATGAATGAGTAGCGGTCAACAAAAATTACGGCTACTCCCAACCCTGACTCTCTCTCTCTCTCTCTCTCATCTGTGTCACCGGTGAGTGCCCACCTTTACGCACACACACTTCCGCACGCACACACGCCTACTCCCAGGTGAACCACCCACTCTGCAACACACACACACACACACACACTCAAACACACCGTGCTGCTCATCTTCAGCCTGTATGTCTCTTACACACCAGCCCCTAATTATTAGGTCTCACATAATAATTCACATTTCAAAACACAATAGGAGACATAATAAATCATCATATCAATTTCAACGATAATGCAAAAATGTCTAATAAATTGCTCAAGTCCATGAAAAAGGTCATTACAACGAATATTCCTTCTTCTGGTCGTCATGACCGATTAGTGCAAAGAAAGTCCATCTGACGTCCGAAAACACAAAGTCCATATAGAGGTCAGCAACGTCCTCATGCTGCCTCCTCCTTCTCCAGCAACAAACACACCTTGGATATGGGTCTGTCCAAGCAACTGGTTCTTGTCTTAATCCGAATTTGACGCACAAATCCCTTGCGATCTGGAAAAGTTTGCAAGACACGTCCCATAATCCAAGAATTACGAGGTGCAGTACTGTCCATAAGCAAAACTAGATCTCCTACGACAAGGTTTCTCTGGACTCCAGTCCATCTCTGTCGTTCCTGTAACAGAGGCAGGTACTCCTTTGTCCAGCGCTTCCAGAACAGATCAGATATGTACTGGACTTGTCTCCATCTTCTTTGTGCGTACAGGTCTGCTGCTTGGAACTCTCCAGGTGGTAATGAAGGCTGGTTTTTTAGCAGTAACAGATGGTTCGGCGTCAGTGCTTCCAGGTCGTTAGGATCTGTGGAGGCCTTGGTGATGGGCCTGCTGTTAATAATGGCTTCCACTTCGCAAAGAACTGTGTGGAGTCCCTCCTCATCCAAGCGTTGTACTTTGAGAGTGGAGTTCAGGACTTTCCTCACCGATCTAATAAGCCTTTCCCACACTCCTCCATGATGTGATCCAGCAGGGGGGTTGAACGTCCACTTAATGCCCTTTTGGAGTAACACATCATGCACCTGTGCCTGGTTCCACTGCGCAATCGTTGTTTTTTAACTCACGTTCTGCACCCACAAAATTTGTCCCATTATCAGAGCGCAGCTCGCGGACCTGTCCTCTTCTGGCTATAAAACGCCTTAGTGCATTTATGAAGGAGTCAGTGTCCAGAGAAGGTGCCACCTCGATGTGAATAGCTCTCAATACAATGACAGGTAAATTAGGACACCATACCTCTTCACTGTACTCCTCCTGCTCCTCACTTCGATGGGTCCAAAATAATCAACCCTCTACACAAGTGAATGGAGGTTCATCAGGCTTGAGTCGGTCTGTGGGCAAGTCTGCCATCTGCTGGCAAACTGGAGTAGCATTAAGTCTTCTGCAGATGGTGCACTTCGACAGAACTCTCCTAATGGCAGTACTTGCTCCTGTCATCCAGTATTTTCTCCCTGAGCTTGGACAACATGTGGTTGCGGCCGCTGTGTCCTACCTCTTGATGTATATTTCTCAGCAGCAGGGTAGAAATGTGAAGATCTTTTGCCAGAATGATAGGATGCTTAGACTCCAAAGGCAGTGCTGCTTTTGCTAAGACGTCCTCCCACACGCAAGACTCCATCCTCCAGCCTTGGACACAACTTGTACAGGTGACTATTTTTCTTGACATTTTGTCCCTTTTCCAGACATGAGAGCTCCTCAAAAAACTTTCTCTTCTGGCAAAACTGAATTATGGCCAGCTCAGCCTTGTCAATGTCCTCCACTGTAGGAGCACCAAGGACAGCTGCACCTTTAAATGTGCACCTTTCCTGCTCCAACATTCTCTGTTGCTGCATGCTCTCTTCACTCTGATTGGCTATTAGCCTTTTTCTCTTCCTGATACAGGACCACAACCATTCCTTGTATTTCAGCCACCACGCCACAGCTTTCTTCAATCGGATCCACGAGGAATAATGATGGATCAGGTGAGTAGTGGGATCCTCTTCAGCTTGTACAGCATTGACAACAGCAGTTTTCTTCACCTCTGGATCGTCCTGGGGGAGATGACTCACAGGCTCAGGGTTCACAGGCCATTCTGTTTCAGGTTGGCAAAGAAACGGCGGTCCTGTTAACCAGAGTCTGTCCTTCAGAAATGGGCATGGTCCCGGCCTCGGTTCTGAGACCTGCGTCGCGGGTGGAGTTGGCGGTCGCGGCCACAGCTGCCCCCTCCGTCACCACTGTCCATGTTCTTTATCAGTTCTGCAGCCAAGACAGCTTCAATGGCATAAGCCTTGACTTCGTCCAGGCTTACACAGTATACCAGTGGCGACTGTGCACAGACAGCATGTTTACCAGCCACTGTCCATGGCATGGACACGGGCTGCTCACATTGTTCTTTTTCCCCGGGCTTGGGGAGCGCCAGGCAGGGTGGGAGCTGCTGCTGCTGATGATGATGATGATGAGGAGAAACATCCTGAAGTGACGATGAAGGTGGGGGTGGAGGTGGATGGCACGGTGCAGTCGAGTCCAGGTCTGGATCCAGCTTCGGACACCGGGGCACGGTCCTGTTGGAGCCCTGCCTACACTCTGCTTCACACATCCACATGTCAAAAGCTTTCCAATTTATCCTAATTCCCTTCTTGCTTTTATTATTCCAACGCAGCAGTCTCGCATTTAAAGCCTTTAACTCTTCAACGCTCAGGCTGCCCATTTTTGGAAATTTAAATTCTCTGACCCACAGATCTAATTGGGCTATGGCTTCCTCTCCATAGTTATCTGTCATGTACTTTATATTTGGGGCTTCGTAATCTGGTCCCTCGGATAGATTACATCCAGAGGGTTTGCTTTGTTTCGTTCCCATGATTGTATTCTCTCAGAGGTTTGCAAGTTTAATTTTCACAAAAGAAAAAACAGTGGGCCACTCAGATTTAGATTATCTTACTTACTCACCGTTTAAAATTTGAATCTTTAAAAATCTTTAAGCATAATAAATTTAGATTTAATTTCAGAATAACCGCAATTTAGATTATTTTCTGTTTTAAAGAAAAGAGAAGAAGAAGTAGCACTGCTAAATTTTAATTTTAAATTTACTCTTTAACTTTAACCGGATTCCGACTTTAATTATTTTCTCAAAAATTAAATTGTAGTTCTCCAGACAGTCAAAATTGTTTCTTCTCCTTACTCCGCCTGTCTTAGTGTTGTAGCACCTAAGTGCCTCAGACTCCCGGGTCTGGCTTACTGCAGGTTCCCAGAACCTGAAGCCCCAAGTCCTCGACTTGAGGGAAGTCTACCGCTCCCTGACACTTGGCCTCCCCCGAATAGGAAGCCGAGTTGTCCGGCACGTCTGCCGCCACTACTGCGAACTCAGTAGGTAGAGACGGGACTTTGGCCCTTTCTTTTCTCAAAACTCACCAGAAAAAAGACAGCGAGGTGTTTTCTGTAGCCACCGAGTTCGTTGGACCCCGACCGGTGAGGGGACTCTCAGTCCTCTGGACGTCAGGCCCTCTTCTCAACCTTCCTTGACGGGGGAGTCCGAGGTGTGCACTTTAATCACCTTCGGTCCAGAAACGAAAAATCCGCTCACAGATGGGGTCCCTTCGTGGTCGCCAAATTGTGGTGGCAAAAAATGTTGTTCCTTCACCAAAATATTAAAAAAGGATGAGTGGACACGTCAGCTGTCTTTCTTGAGTTTTAATAAAAGGCATTCATGAATGGAGTCACACAACACAACCGAACAGGAGTACAGTCAGTGAGTGAGTGAGCTGAAGAAGTTTAGAGACACGCTATCTTATAGTTCAACAAAGCTTTGAACAGACAAAATATATGGCGCCATGCCTGGCTTCACCCCCTGATAGTGAGAGTGGTAAATCTCCACAGGCACTGTGTCAAAGAGTCCTGACCTCGGGCCTGCTCTGTGTGGATATTGCTTCCCCTGATAAAGCCACATAAATTGTCATCATAGGAATGTTCACTCGAATAACATGTTTGTGCCCTAGTCTTAAAGCATATAACATGCTATGCCAAAATTTCCCATTACAATATCAACAATCCCCTCTGTAAAAACCTTCAGAATATAGACAGGAATAAAACTGGAAGGTTTGGTGTCTGTAAGTGCTGCTGAAGTGGAGATTTCGGGTCCAGAGTCTGAGGAAAAACTCATTTTGAGAAAACGGCCTTTAAAGATTTGTACTGTAAAATTCCATAGAT
>NW_028220713.1:0-10093 GCF_045865225.1 Trachurus japonicus | reverse complement strand
TAAAGTGGCATTTATCAAATGGTGTACATCTGTTACGCCCCAGCTTGGGGTGACTGAGGTGCAACATGAAGTGCGACGCCCTCTCCCCAAAACTCAAGCAGCCACCAAAATCAGAAGTTGAATAAACCAATATTTATTGGTACGAAGTAAATGTTGTGATGATGAATAAACTAAAGTAGTTTCAGGGTGGACCCCAGCCAAAATAACAAACATAAAGGGAATCTAACTCAGAGGGACAAACTAACCTGCAAGGAAAACAAAAGAACTTAACACAGGCTGCACTCCCTGTCTAACCAGAAAACAGGAGAAAACAGTCAACTCAAATGGCGATCCACCCTACAAAAGAACAGAACTAAGGCCCCATCCACACGAAAACGCGGCTTCACTGAATCCGATCTTTTTCTTAATCGTTTTGAAAAAAATCTCCGTAAACACGGCATCGTTTTCAGAAATATCTGCGTCCACATGGATCCACTGAAAACGACCCAAAACGCTGTAGTAGGCGTGTGTGTGGAGCGGGTGTGGCGCTGTAGCGCTGCCACACACAAACACTTAACACAGAGAAGAAGACGGGAAGTCCCCGCTGAAATTCAATAGAAGAAGAAGTC
The DNA here is from genome assembly GCF_045865225.1 of Trachurus japonicus. Classification (NCBI taxonomy): domain Eukaryota; kingdom Metazoa; phylum Chordata; class Actinopteri; order Carangiformes; family Carangidae; genus Trachurus; species Trachurus japonicus. Next base: position 9,485 of record NW_028220713.1, on the reverse strand, counting down.
CCCCGCTGTATTCAAACTCAAACATGGGATTAAATGTTGACAGGGCGTCGTGTCAGAGTAAATATGACGATCAGTGATGATTAAACAGGCGCGATTCAGCCGCAGCGACCTGACGGCAGTCGGCCATTGTTTTTGTTACGTGCATAGACTGTCAGTGTGCAGCTGCTGCAGCGGTGTGTGTATGTATGTGTGTGTGTGTGTGTGTGTGTGTCTCAGGTTACAGGTAGAGCGGCGGGGGGCATGACATCATCGTTTCAGAAAAAATCCGTATTGGCCGTCCAGACGAAAACGCTGGGGCGGCGTTTTCAAATGTTCCCACTCTGGGACCCGTTTTCAAAAAATACCGTTTTCACCCCCTGAAAACGCCGGATTCGTGTGGACGCGAGGCCGATCCGATAAAGTATTTATCCGGATTCGAAAAAAACGGATTCGTCTGGACGGGGCCTAAATGTGGCTGGTCAGCCCGCTCAAAGCACCAATCAGCTCCAAGCCTGAAGAGGCCGCACCAACCGGCACCTGAAGGGGAGGATTCTGGCCGTCAGGCTCCTCACACAGGGACAGAGACACACACCACATGCATAACGACAACAGTCGTAACAACATCATTGTTATTCTAATTAGAAAGTCCATTTGTAAAGCGATTGCTTTAAAAGGTTAAAATATTAGGATATTATTTTTGTCAGGCATATTGCCTAAGTGCACCACAATGACTGTGCTTTACTGAGCTGGAAAAGCGCCATGCTCTTAAATATGCATCACAGGCATTGTGGGGCTGGACAGGTTCCGTGATTGCTCTTAGACCTTCCAGGGATGCTATAGTCTCTTAGCCCCAGAAAGCCCTGAGAAGTTCCCGACATGCACACTTCAGTCAGTGTTCTTCTAAAGTCATTTTATTGAATCTGGACAGAAAGAGCATAAATATCCTCCTTTGAAACATGGCCAAGTGACTCAGCTCTCATAAATTTCAGAATTAGATTTACAACTTTTAAGGTGTGCAATAAATTTTCTCTGTGGACACTTCACTAGGCTCATTACTCAGTTTAGGAGGTAATCTGAAAATAGAATTGCATGGTACTGAAAGTTACTAACAACTGCTACTACTACTACTACTACTACTACTACTACTACTACTACTACTACTACTACTACTACTACTACTACTACTGTACCACCACCACCCAAATGTTTTAGTTATACTGAAATCATTCTCTGATGGAAAACATATTTGTTTCATTTAGTGTTGAAATAATTAGTAGAATAATTGTTTCTTGCATCACCACAAAACTGATAATCAATTAATTATTTATATATAATGTAGTTCCAGTTTTATAATCCAGATTTGCCGCTTTTGTCTGTTTCATATCATACTTTCACTATTTACTTGAATTTTACAGACAACAATTTAATGATAAATGCAAAAGAATTAATTGGCAGATAAATTGATTGAGAAAAAATCATTAGTGGCCTATTTTGTTTTATCACAAAACCAATCCAACTGACAACAAGATGAGGCAAATGCATTAAAGCATAAGCAAATGTGTGAGTGTATTCTCACTAGCTTGCAAAAACACATTTTAGCCATTAGGTACAACAATTTGTCAGATGAAGGCACAGGAAAAAGCACTGCAAAGATTTCATTCAATTATCATTCTTTGTGATTCAAATGATTATAATTCGTACCTCCATGCAGATTTTGAAGGGTAGCATATGGGAGGGCGCTGTGCCCTAATGGGACGGATGAGGCACACAAATCTTGGCCAAGCAACAGACAAAGGAGAGAAGGCTAGAGGGGTTGTAATTGTGCAGCCAAGTCTGATTCATCAACTTTTACAGTTCAAATAAAAGTGAGAGGAGCTTGCCAGCTTGATTATCAGATGGCTCTTGCTGCATTAGAGAAGATGACATGCTACATTTTCTCTGATGTGTCTGCACTGCCTGGGTACTGCTGGTCTTTTGAAGATGGGGAGATACCAGGATTATGGTGCACTAGGTGTCACAGCTTGCAAATATATTTACCATTAACCTGTGAGAGAGGCACAATTCTCCACAGGCTCCTATTTTGACCTAAGGGCTATTGTTTTTTTGTTTTTTTTAAAGGTCCTAGTGTGGGAGAGTGTAACATAAATCTTTATTTTAAGATAGCTGGGTAGAGAAAAAAAAAACAATTTTTCACTGTGGGTTTAGACTTTTATCAGCTTTTCAAAATGACATTTTCAGAACTAAAGAAATACTATCCAAGTTAACTTCCTTTAAATGATTGAGACGTACTAAAGTAAATCTACTAAAGTCATAGCATCATTTGGTTGTGCATTTATGAATTTTGCTTCAGTCTTGAAAGAAAAGTGAATAAGCAGCAACGTGATGTATATCCCATCATTGACAAAATTAATTATGAGTCAACAAGTGGTATTATCATTTCATCTGTCAACTATTTCACCCTATTTTTGGTCTATAAAATGTCCAAAAGACTGCCGGCAGCGGTTGAACAAGCCTAAATCTGTGCACATAGCAACAGCTGATCACGGGCGATGGAAACTTTTATGCACTTCATCCGCACTCACAACCCAGTCCTGTGCATGTCCACGGTGCACAGCTCCACAGACCTGCTCCCTCGGATTGTGTCTCTCCTGTTTCCCACGGAGCTCTGCCCCGTTTGAAAGGTGAAGGAAGCCCGTATGTGGAAAGACGCCGCCTCTGAGATATAGAATGTGTATTAAAGAAGAGAAATGCAAATTTCAGGACAGAATCCTGTGGTTTTCAGGCTCCTTTTGTATTTAACAGTGGAGGGACAATACCTGGCAGTAATATTCTCGGTTGCCAGGATGTGCAGCTTTTTAAATGTTGCTCAAGTTGGATTATAATACTAAAAGCCTAAGGCAATTACTTTTAGTCAAACAAGGCATGATTTTTTTCATTTGGCCACTAAATTTTTGGAGGTCACTAGCCAATGGCCGATGAGGTAAAAAGTGAATTTTACGCCCTGAAATCAGGCCCTAACTATTCACACTGAAGAGGCTGGCAACAGTGAAAAGGATGATCATCAAAGTAATTGTTTTTTTGTTTGTTTGTTTTTTTTGCCACTTGAGCTTTTTGATTAACTGATAAACTAGTTTAGGTTGACTTTGATTGTTATTTGAAGAGGATGATGTACACACAGAAAGAGGGGTCTGCACAGACACTTGTTTTTGTCTCCCTTTGTTGTTTTGTTTGATTAACTCTACACTGACGGTAAATCTTTAACAGCATTTGCCTCCTTAAAAACAAATGTATTCCAATAGCAAGAGTAAGATGATTGTGGCTTAAAGGAAATTAGGTAAACACAAGGCTTCTTTTTTGTTTTTCTTTTAAATACAGACATTGTGCTTCGCTGCACTGACATCAGCCTGTTGCAGTGACAGCCCCTCAAGATAAATAATATAAGAACATAAACTTGACATGAGACCATTTTTAAGATTCTGAATCATCATCACTTACTATGGATCACAGCCATATATTGACTATTGTGACTGAACATTAACTGGGCACATTGACTTGGCAAACAACTGTTTATAAGTGAGTAGAAAGGCCACAGAGGCATTTAGGGCAATAAAGCTGACTGAAGTTATGAGGACAAACAATTTACACACAGATTGCAGTCTCTTCCTTTAGTGGAGTGGTCTAAACGTTTGTGCCTCTAGCTTTACAATATATCTGAGCTTCATAAAAATGAACTTGAAAATTGTTCAAGTGCATCTAAAGGTTGAATAGAAGAGGATTCTTAGCACCTGCTCAGGGTACCATATTAAAGCTCTGCAGTATGGGTTGTATTAGTGTCTCCACGGGCATCCACACCAAACACAGTGGGGACCTAAAAATCACAGGCCTGAAACCAATGCTTGTCCAGTGAAGGTCATGGAGCGGAGAGTATATCTGCTCCAAATGCAGACTTACTTGAATAGATGAATCACAAGTGGTCAGCCAAAAGTTGTTTGCTAAAGGTGAAACTTTTGTCACATAAAAGATAGAAAAACTATTGTCATGGAACAAGGCACAGATAAGACTTGTACAAGAACAACAAAGAAATGAAAATTCTATATATATGTATTGTACTGGTTTGAGAGGGAGCACAGATTTTCTAAGGCAAAAATGGCAATTCTGGCACATTATCTCTGAGTTTTCAAGGGCTTGCTGGACCTGATCAAAAATATTCTCCACATTAACCAAAGAGAGACATTGTGTTTTCTGTATTGTAGGTGGACCAACTGAATAGCTACAATATGGATTTGCACTTTGACTTTGCACTAGTTGAGCCAATGCTAATAGGAGGAGCAAAATAAAAAAAATATATAAATGGACAAATCATACTTTTTTCCCGCCAGAAAATTACATCTGCAAAATGTGTCAAAAGATATTCAAGGACCTTAATTCCAGAACTGGCTCCTGTAAAGAGTGAATCCTGTTACTCTGACAGTTCTAGTTTGATGTTCTCAGCCTTGATATTGCAAGTGAGATTCGACATGCCAAATTTTAGTCCTCCTGAGTTAATATATTCGAGGTATCACCAACATTACACCTACAGTCTCTGCTAACTAAGGAATAATTAACACATTTAGATGTGTGGCTGAGCATAAGGTACCATCCAATCCTTTCATTACTGGAAAAGTAGAACGTGTAACTAAATGCACCCTAACATGTTTGGATAAGTTAGTAAGGTGTGATATGCCTTGGTATGCCTTGTAGGGAGTGGATGAATATTCCACCAGATAATAAGTATTATCTTTAGAATAATCACCTGGGACCACACCATTTAGAGGTCGACCGATAGTGGATTTTTAAATTCCGATATAATAACGATAGTTTGGAGCAGGAAAAAGCCGATAGCCAATTAATCAGCCGATACCCCCCCCCCACCGAAAAAAAAAATTATATATTAATTAATTTTTTTTAATTTTTTTTTTTTTTTAATAATAATATATAGCTATTAGCTAGTGTAAAACTAAAGGATGTGGGACACTGAATCATCCCTGGACCCTGTGAGTGACGAACAGCCGAACTCCACACGTGAGTTTGTTTACATCAGAACAGCTGTAGTGAGGACGTGACGCTGCAGGAGAGGAGACTGTAACTAAACAGGACACGTTAGCTCGTGGTGTGGTTACGCCTTACATTAACAGGTGACTGTTTCACTACAATTAGCCTACTGTGTGGAAAACCCATAGACTGTAAAAAGAAAAACCACGCTGTAATGATCGTGATCGAGTTGGACGAGTGTGTTTGGAGCTGACGGGAGGAGAGAAAAAAGAGAGCGAGACGCACGTAGCGGCCGTGATATGACGACCCCGTCCCCGCTGAGGAGGAACTCTGCTGTTATGGAACAGGACCTAAACCAAGTCGAGTAGAGCCCATAGAGCCCAACTTTGTAGTGTAAAGAGCCATTATTGTGCGTCTGCCCCAACTCTGCGGCGCTCTCTCTTCCTCCTTCCCGTCTTTCTCTAGCTGTCCTTTCAAAATAAAAGCACAAAAAGCCGGGTAAAAAAAAAAAAAAAAAAAACACTGACTCGTGAGCTGGTGGCGGTGAGATATTTAGCGTGACAGCCGCCACCACATTATCTATGCAGGAACCCTTATATGATTAAGAGAAAATACTACAGTGTTTCTCATTAAATAACAAGAGAGTTTAGTTCCAGTCAGCCCCTCCACCTGCCGCCTCTCTCTTACTGTGGTCGCACCGCACCTACCCTCACCTGGGTCACTTCTCTGCTGCTGCCGCTGCACAGGCCCCGTCTCTCTCTCTCTCCCATGCTCTGTGTGTGTGTGAAGAGCAGGCCCGCCCTCAGTGATCAGAGAGACTAGAGCGGCAGGGAAGAAGCAGTTTATGGCGCTGTGGAAAAAACTGCAGCCATCGGCCACTATCGGAGCCAAGTTCCGCTGTTCCGATAGTTTGTAAAACGTCCTATCGGCGCCGATTAATCGGCCAAAACGATTAATCGGTCGACCTCTACACAGTATATCATTGTTAAAGGTACATTGTGTAGGAATTACTCCCATCTAGCATTGCGGTTGTATATCGCAAGCAACTCAATCATATTTTTCATGCTGCATTCAGGTGAAATTGGGCAGATGGCAGATGGACGACAGCCGCTGCACGGAACAGCATAAACAAGCCTCTACATAAACAAGTGGTCCGTCAGCACGAGGCAAACCAATACATGTGACAATATGTTGTCATGTTGAATTGTTTACCTGATCCACATTTTACCGGCTTTCTCTCGACTTATGTGACTAAAATGGCATCTGGTTTGTTACCGATGGCCGTCTGCCCGACTGAATGTGAATGCAGCATCGGTGTAACGCTCCAAAATCCTCCTCACTGCACCGTGGTGACTTTTCACAGACGCCACCTCGACCTGAGCCGACAGCTCCGGTGAGTTTCCATGGTTTCCTACCATCACGCTGCCACTGAACGAAAAACATGGTGACACGACATGGCAGCCAGCACCGAGCTTACCCGCTCGATATATGAATGATATGAACGGCAAATTCAGAGCTTACGGAACACTTAAGTTTGTTGATGGGGGTGATTACTGATTAATGAAAACATACTTTTGAATGAAATATTTTCGTGAATAGGTAACAGGAGAAGTTACACAATGTCCGTTTAACAGTTATTTGGTGCCTAGTGTTAGTATTGGTCATTTCATTACATGTAAAAGTGGTCAATCTGTAAACTTTGTTTTATTTACTTCAAGGAGCTATGCATTCAAAATAGGCACTGAAATGGTCATTAAAACCTCAATCAGTGACAACATGCCAGCTGTTGAGTAAAGAGGACACTGATTAAGGCAGTGCACTTAGCAGTTTCCCACTTGCTTACTCAAGCTTGTAAACACCATGTAAAAAGCTCCCATTACCTTTTATTTGTGCAAGGCAGATAATCCCATTATATCGGTATTAATGTGCTCCCTGTGAACCAAAATCATTGGACAATTGAGCAATAAATATTGCAGTATGGTTCACTAATTGAAGTCCAAGCAGCTCCACATGAGGTATACCAATCATGAAAAACTACATGATACAACAGCATGAGCTATCCATGCTCAGGCAGCACAGGAGTACATGAGCCACTATATATTGTCACCTTAATAATCGCAGGACAAGCACAACTGAAACCAAACACACCAATGGTCCCCAATCTCAGCAGCTCATTAGAAAGAAGCCCAGTGGAGCTCGTTAGAGGATGAGGGGAGACGCGGTAAATAAGGTTAATTGGCCGATCTGTCAGACCCAGGAAGATGCTCACGCTGACACGGAACAACCGGAACATGATTTCACCCTTTGTGCCCACACCCACCCCCTCTTGTTTGCGTTCATTAACATTTGAAGCCATGTGACACAATAGCTGTAGTGGTGGAGACTGTACCCAAGGTGTGATGTGGTACAACCACAGGTGATGGAGGGATCAACCTGTGAGATTAAACCTTCTGTGTTCTGGAAAAGCAGTGTCACATCCACTTAAGTTAAGGTCGAAATATATAAACAAGACATGTTTGTGTTTTTTAACCGATAAGCAGTGGAGCAGTAGTTACTGTAGCAACAACATTACCAGTATCATTAAACCTTGCATCCTACAGATGAACACTGGTGATTAACCCATAAGAACCCAGACCCATTTATCCTTGAAGGAAAATTAAGCGGGGTGAAACACAGACCAAGTGGAATGCATGGAACACATTTTTGAAGTTTTTTTTGAAATAGCGCCACCTATTGTCAGAGATCTGGAATGTTGCATATATGTCACATCGGGCGTTTTTGGTAACTTAAATTTTCACTTGAAAATAAATGGGCTTGACATTTTCTTTTGCTCTGTAACACAAATTTGACCTTTTATTTGCATTTCCATAACATATATCAAAATTACAAATTTGCTGGTTACTATTAACACCTTTTTAAGACAAGTTTCACAACAAAAAAGGGCAAACACTATAGAAATGCGAATATTGCCTCATATTGAAGGCTTTAACCAGTTACTGAAGCCTTAAAAGCTGTGCAACCACAATTTTCTTTCCAACTACAAATACCTTGGCATCTGGATGGACAGTTGTCTTAATTTTAAGCACCATATCACCACCCTCATTGCTAAACTAAGAACAATACTGGGCTTTCGATATAGAAATAAGCACCGTTCCCTACTCACACAGGAAAAAAATTGGAGACACTATTTTTTCTCTGTTTTAGAGTATGGAGATGACATCTATGGAAGAGCTGCTAGTTCCACTTTGATTCCCCTGGATGCTGTTTACCACTCTGCCTTACATTTCATTTCCAATGATTCATATAATACTCATCACGGCACTCTTTATCAAAATGTCGGCTGGTCATTTCTGACAGTAAGGGGACAACAGCATTGGTTTTTATCCATTTTTAAAGCCCTGTCACAGTTATTGTCTCCTTATTTATCATCTCTGTTAACTATGAAATCACAAAACATTGGTACCCACTCACAGAACTGATTGTTGGGTCATATTCCATTTGTCAGAACTGAGCTGGGTAAAACGTCCTTCTCTCACAATGCACCACATGGGACCCTCTCTCCCATCAGTACAGCAGTCCAGAACCCTTGTCTCAAACCTGGTTCATGACTGTTTGACTGTGTTAACTTTTCTTATTTGTTTCCTAATATTTTCTTATGTAAACTCTCATTCTTCTTTGCTGTATTTGTTGTTCTGTATACAACATCTATTGCACGTCTGATGATCGTCAGTACATCCTGAACACTGTATCCTATTTTGTTACAGAAAATACAGCAAAAAAAGCATAATTACATTAATATGGGACCAGCATGGGATACTAAAATCTTGTTCATTTACTGAGAAGAGTGTCTCTGCTAAATCTGTGGTTCAATTTCCGGACTGATATATCATTTTATTAAATATTGATTGAATTTGACATTATTTTTATGTTAACATTTTTAAATTATGTTTTAAATTGAACAACATAGAGTATATTAATTCAAAATACCTGAATCACCTAATTTAATTGAGCAGTTCTTTCCCATTTTTCTCATTGTGACACAGGCGTCACATGGTATTTTTTCTGACTTTTTTAAGAATAAGGCCCGATGTGATGTATATGTCACAGCAATATTTTCTTAAGTTGTTTTATATGAGTTTCTTCAAAAAATGAGGTCAGAACAGGTTAAATACAACAAGGGACATGTTATAAAAGGATTTGCATTGTGAAATGGGTGGTGGCTTATTTTATTGACAGAAAGCAAGCTTTTTAAAAGTAGCTGCCTCTGTGAAATGTGCCAACTCTGCTGGCCACCATCTTGGAAATGTTGTCATGGATAGAGAGATTCACAGAGAGTCATGTGACTGCACCAGGATGTTGAGTAGATGTCACTTAGGGACTTCATGAGTTAAAAGTTCAACATCAATATGTGTAAGGGGCTTTCCAGGACACTTGAAGGCGGTGTGACACCCGTGTCACCGTGGGTCCTTATGGGT
>NW_028220712.1:0-4190 GCF_045865225.1 Trachurus japonicus | reverse complement strand
GCGGTTTTAAGTGTCTCCATTGCTCCACTTTATTTTTTGATGTGGTACGGTCTATTCTTACTCTTGTATTAATTAGGGTCACACTGGGCAGCAAATGACAGGAGTACTCGCAATCAGATAGGTCTAACACAATTATCTAAAAGCAGTGATACCTAAAGTGAACATATTCAAAAGTCTCTTGCTATTAGTCACTGGATTATAAAGGGCCAGGAATGTAAAACTAAGGAAATAGACCCACTGAACCGGTTTGGCAGTATTTCTGACATTCACCTTCACTGACACTCCCAACCAAGCTGTTTATATGCATGTCTATCAAGCTATCTGGTATCCAAACGCATTGCAATGTTCTCCACTGCTGATAAACACTGGTCTAAAGTGATGAATCAAGCGTGCAGCAATGTACAGGATATCCTTATCAATGTGAGTGCCATGTTAGCATGTACACCCATCTGATCCATGCTCATTTTAATGACAGTAATGCATCAGGTTATAGGTCAGGGTCAGAGCACTTGATGCAGGTCTCATAGCGGATTGTTGTTCCTGCAGTAAAATGTCACACATCCGATCCACGGAACAGTCAATCTGTTAGTCTTCTGTCACAAAGTAATTATGGAAAACACTGAACCTAGGTACACACTGATTAACTGCTCTGTATAATACATTTACATGTTAATGTGCCTCTCCCTGTGCCTGGATTGTTGTGGACTCCCTGCAGTTACTCTGCATCTTTGTCATCATTTGTTGCAACAGATGTAGTCCAACAATGGCAATACCTGTGGAGTTGGTTTAACTGACTATCAAAATATGAACTGACTGAAACCTGTGTACTGTTGGTCAGCATATCAATTCCATTACTCTGAGGCTGCAACAAATAGTCTCCTATAAAGACATTGGGAAAAATGGCAAAAGTCCTAGATTCCGTGATTAAACATGGAACTATTTTTATATGTGTGTCCGCAAACATGCTGTTGTTATTAAATAAATCTATTAAAATAGATTTATTGAAAGAAGACTAATAATGACAGACAAATGGAAATGGTCCACATACAGTATACAGATGGGTACATGTGAATCAGCAAAAGGCTTCTCTACCTACAAAACTCAGTGACTCAGATATTTCATTGAGTGGATAAGAAGTTCTGCAGCAGAATAATTGTCATCTCCTTATCCTCTGTTTGATGTTCATCCATTTGATGTAGACTACTGAATCCATTCAAGGCATTAAATAATTAAGCAGACCAACCGAGTTAAAAATTCCTCATCATTTATTCTAAATGCTTATTGGACTACAGCAGACACGCTTTCAAACATAATTATGAGCAGAAATGATTAAATTGTTTGTATAAACCCATTTCTCTTTCTAAAGGAAAGCTCAACAGGAGTTTACCAATATTAGATCAGATTATTGGAGTATTGTCGCTTTCGGAAAAAATCTATTTTAATGCAATTATTGTGTGTGAAGTATTAGTGATTAATTCTTTTGATTCAATGTTTCATCATGCTGCTTTGAATTGTACCATAATGTACTTATGGTAATATTCTACAGAATTATTTTTATTGGGACTTGATAAATAAGTTAGTGTTTACATTGGAAAGGATGTTAACCTTGTCGATGTCAGCGGGAAGCAAACTAAAGACTGTCTTGCATTTTATGTTTAAATGGAAAGGCCAAAATAAATTATACAGTAGCTGCTACACAGCAATGGTCAGGGCTGGGCAATTTTAGGCAAAATTACGCAATTTGAAAGTGAAAGTTCCAAAGCTGTAGCACATATGGTTGATTTGTTATGAATTTTCGAAGTTTTTAAATTTAGAGGCGTGCTGTAACGCCATACAGTATCAGGACTATTGTCATGTGTTTCCAAGTGAGGACATCTAGCATGTAAAATGCATCATCATCATCATCACCTTTGCTGGGGCTTGAACTCACAACCTCTGACACCAAGAACCAGCTCCTAACTCATTGAGCTAATTGGCAGTTTGGCCTGGTGTGTGGCCTCACAAATCGACTCAGGGAGTCACCGGCCAGGCAGCAGTTGTCATGGCAGACTTCAAAAGTTGTCAAAATGTCAGAAATACTTTTCTCTACAAAAATCTACATAAATTGCATTTAGACAGCATGGGACTGTTGGTGATTTGTTTTTAACAATAAGTGTTTTGCTTCATAAGAGAAAATCTGATGTTTAAAAATGCCACTCTTACATTGACTGCATTTGTTTCCATTAGAGCAGAATTCAAAATGTTTTCAAAAATTCAGTTTGAGATAAAATTCTGATATTTGCCAAACTTCATCAAACACAACTCCAAAATAGTGTTTTTTTTTTCAGTTAAATATATACCATCCAATTATTGCTAAATATATTTTCAAAGGAGCTCCAGCAACACTTGTAATGGAAAAACAACTTTATTAGACGGACGCGTTTCGGCTCTAGCCCAGCCGCGTCGCCAGACAGATTTCACTGGGGCACGTGCCCCAGTATTGATCTGCAGTGCCCCAGTAAAAATTTCACCAGTAAAAAATTCACTTCAGAGTTTTAAGTCTACATAGCATAGGCTACGGAATGCGCACATAACTACTTAATATGGTAATTTATTCACGTGTAGCGACTTCAGCTGATTTATACTTCTGCTCAACTTGAAGCTGCAGACAGACAGAGAGAGAGAGAGAGAGAGAGAGAGAGAGAGAGAGGCGCTGCCTGAGTAACGTTAGCCGACAACCATAGTGCGAATTACAGGGGGGTTTGACCCCCCCAAACCCTCCCAATTACGACTTCGACCCCCCTAAAAGAGGTACAAATAACAGGGGGGGGGGGGTTGAAACATTTATCTTTCTTATTAGTAATCATAAATACTACAATAAACAGTATTTTCCATAGTTATGCCAGGAAGATGCTTGTAGTAAAATTTCAGACACCCCTAGTGGACTAAACCATTTCATTGCCTGAGCCTGACTGGCTCACATCCAAGTCGGTGCCTGCATTAAAAAAAAAAAAAAGACTTCACGCCATCTCATGGAGCGCTGTAAATTAATGTAAGTAGCTACCAAGCTATTTAATACACTTACTAACTTTCAGAGTTTCAGAATTATATTGTGTCAGGTGTATGCCTCCTACCTTTTTTTTTTTTTTTTTTTGCTAGGAACACCTGGCCCTTGCCTGCTCGTCCCTCTCTGGCGTCTTTATGTTGATTTTCATAATGCTGCTTCCTCTAACTCTTTAACGTCACTATTCCTTATCACGCCGCCTGTCAGTCCGTTTGATTTTTCTTATTAGAAATCGATCCATTTTGTGCCCTGTGCAGTCACTCTGGTTAGCGGAGCTATAATAACCTGCAAGCTGCACTGCCGTCAGGTTGTAAACAAAGCCGCATGCTGCGTTGCCAGGTTTGACATTTTCCCCCTTTTGGAAACAACATAATTGAAGTGAATGAGTTGAGTTGAATGAGTTTAATGCATGGTTTAATGTAGTTGTTAGCGTGTTTGTAGTGCAGTGTTGGGCTATTTGTAGCCTATATGTAGCACATAAAAAAAAAAGTTTTATAATTTCATTTTAATAGTCTGTGGTGGTTTAGTTGGGCTTTTATCTTTTTGATAATACAAAAAAAAAAGAAAAGAAATTGGTGACCTCAAAATCAAACTTTGTGAACAGTTTTCTTAAAATAGTCTAATATGTTTCTCACTTCTGAATTAATGGTAAAGATGAGATTCACCATAGCTCTGGCTTTTGGGCCTATAGATAGAGTCCTATCTTATCCTTAGTTCCAATATTGGGACCAGTACAGGATGTGAATCTGTCTGGATTAGAGCATGTATGGTAACACATCTGCCATCATCTTTGCTATGTAGATAGTGTGTTTGGTTCTAGTTCAGCATTTTGTGGCTCTGTGTTTGAACAGAAATGAGGGTGTGTTGGGTCTCAATTGCTGGCAGTTTAGATCTAGAATATTTTGTTGGTGACTGCAAAAGTTGTTTGTGTGGTACATTATGTGCCACATGAACTGTAAAATTGTGTAAAATTTGGTTTATCATCATCTACAGACTGTAGACATGTATAGTTTAAAGCACTATTTATGTTTTTTTTTATTATAAGTAAGTGCTAAAAATGTTTTTGCTCGTGCACTTTGCGCGCTCACATGAATTCTTTGTGCCCCAGGTGTGCCCCAGTACAGTATTAGGTCTAGTGACGCCCCTG
>NW_028220711.1:0-54728 GCF_045865225.1 Trachurus japonicus | reverse complement strand
TGTTACGCCCCAGCTAGGGGTTATCTGAGGGAGCAACATGAAATATGTGACATTCTCCTCTCCCAAAACTCAAGCAGCCTACAGAGGCCAGATAGTTAAATAAACCAATATTTATTGGTACAGATTAAACGATAATTAAAATAATGACAGTGTCTCAGTAACTTCGGGGTGGACCTAGGCCAAAATAAGCAAACAAAAGAGGATCTAAACCTCAGAGGGACAACCTAACCTGCAAAGGAAACCAAAAACAACAGAACACAGGCCTTGACCCTCCCTGACTTAAACCAAAAACAGGAGAAAACTGGATAACTCAAATGGCAGTTCCCACCCCTACGGAGAGAACACAAACAAAAAACTAAAGGTGGCTGGTTGGGTGAGGGAGGGAGGAAACGCGTGGGTCTGCCTCGCTCTGTGGCCCAAAGCATGACCGACTGCCACTCGGGGGTTCTTTATGCCAAGCCCCCAGACCCACGCACCAATTCCCCGACCAGGCTGAGGACCAGCACCAATTCGCTCGGAGTGGGAGGAATCGGAGGCTAACAAGCACACTGGGAGGGAGAGACAGGACACACCACACACCACCTGCACACATTTAACAGATAACGAACGGCAGTCGTAACACCACCCCAACCCAAAATTAGACATCCCCCCCTGCGATGTCTAAATTCCTACAAAACTCAATGACAGAAAGAGTAACTATAAGAACAAATAGTCCGAAATAATGCACACCACCAAGCTCATACCTCCTCAGGAGAAACGGCCCCAGCGCCAGGCACACTGGGGTCCCCCTCCAGCGGGAAAACGGCCAACTCACCTCCTGCTTGCGGTCAGAGGAACCGCTCCGTCGGGTCCAAACTGGGATGCCTGGGCTGTCTTACTGGACCAGCGCCCCCTCCCGACAACAGTCGGGAGTTAACACAGTAGAGTGACAACGATTAACACAAAGCGGACGGTATCATTTTCCAGCCGTCTGAATATCATCTGCCCGAAGCCGGCAGGAAATAAGCAGAATTTGGGACTCCTGGTCACTTACAACCTCAGAGTTTCCGGTTGGGGTGGTTTTGCGAATTTAAATCTCTTTTCACTGTGCGCTTCACTACAATTGATGATTTACGGATGCAACTGGCAGTGAACAATTATGTATGTACCAACCCATCATCAGCCAGTCGGAACAGCGGTAGCAGCTGGGCAGTTGGCACCAGGACGCACAGAGACCACCGGTGCAGCAGGTGATGGAGAGGAGAAACGGGCCTGGAAAGGTATAAGCGGACACCACACAGACTTTCTATTTCGACCAGATTCATCAGATTCACTCGACACTTTTACCGGGACACTCGGAACACAGACCTTTTACTTCAACCTGGGCTCAACGGCTCTAAAAGCAATACGTTCAGACAAATATTCACACCTTCCGGACAACTCCTCACATTTTTAACACGGGGTGAAGCAGGAAACACACATCTCTCACACAGAAGAGAAACCTGTTGGTCACCCACATTACGAACCGGTGCGCGCGTCGGGGCGCACCACAGGGTACACATTGGACACAGAAGAGGCAGAGCAAACCGAGTCGGGGCGCACAAAACGAGTTGTTCAGGGAAAGAAAAACACATTCTCACCAGCTAAATCATTTCCAAGGTATAAACGAAAACCCCTTTAATAGGGAACGACGGTACGAACGGCGACTTTTTACGCACCCTGTCACTAGGGGCGAGGGACAACTGCACCTGGTGCAGCGGACGCTTTTTACAACACTCATTCTAATGCCTCGTACCAACACGATCAGACTTACACGAGGTTCTAGACGAGAGAGGGCAAAAACACTATCGAGGCATAAACGAATGACAGGCAGCAGGTTTGTCACGGAGAATTTTCTCCCGGCACTTTCTCTCTTTCCTCGCCAGGCAATGAAAGACGAAGCCATGGGAAAATGAACGGTTCTGAAGCGGGGATCTACCTTCACCAAGCGCTCCAGCCTCCCGCGCCGCGTGAGATTGTTTTCCAAATGCGGGCACTGCGTTCAAAAAACCCACACCGACAGGACCCTCATGAGGGTTAACATTTTTACGTTTGAGCACAGGACACCCAGCAATTAGATGACCTGGCTCATGACAATAATAGCACTCGCGGTTCTCCCCAGCGGCGGGGACTGGTGTAGGACTTCTACGCGCAAACGTCGGGGACCTCATTCGCTGATCTGGCGGAGAAATTGAAACTGCGGACTGGCCCAGTGAAGACACTTTTGTGAGTCAAAATAAACTCATCAGCCAGAACCGCCCCGTTCGACAGTGACACCACCTTTTGCTCGTTCAAATACACAACAATTCGTTCCGGGAGACACTTCTTAAATTCCTCCAGTAACATTAATTCTCTCATGTCGGCCAACGTTGTGATATTACACGCATTACACCACTTATCAAACAAAACACTCTTCTCACGCGCAAACTCCACATGAGTCTGGTTGGCAGTTTTTTCTCTATTCCTGAACTTTTGCCTGTAGGCTTCTGGCACAAGTTTCATACGCTTGTAACACAGTTTTTTTTAACAACTCGTAATTTAAACTCTGGTCAATGGTCAAACTCGCGCAAACTTCCTGGGCTTTCCCAACAAGTTTGCACTGCAGCAAGAGTGACCAAAACTCCTTTGGCCAACTTAATGCCACAGCGATCCGCTCGAAAGCACTGAAATAGGAGTCGACCTCTGACTCCCGAAACGGGGGGACCAATGCAATGTGCTTGCTAATATCAAAAGCGTTACCAGCGGAAGCAGAGAATATGTGACTAGCTCGAGGGGTGGAGACCACAGGTGTGCTTTGCTCTAGCTCCAGAGCTCTCACACGGAGCTGCATGGCCTGCACCTCAAGCTCTTTGTTTCTGGTTTCAACCTCCTTTATTCGGAGGGCTAGGCGGAGCTCCTCTGTGGACACACCGCCCACCAGGGAAACTCAGAGGCACGCTCACGCTCCGCATCGGCGGCGAGGACGCCAGCAACCTCCGCTGCCCTCGTCTCCGCCCCCGGAGAAGCAAGCCCCGCCTCAGCCGCCAAAGCAGCCTTTGTCTCCTCCGCACCAGAAACAGCTTGAGCAGGTAACACCCTCATCTCCACCAACCTCTCACCCAACACACGTTGCAACTCTGCCTCCCCTGACGCGTAAGATACAACAACCCCATAGAAATTGGCCATAATTAACAAATCTGCCTTCCCACACTGTTCTAATCCCTCCCAGGAAGGACTCTTCACGAACTCCATGATTCCCCCCCGTACAAAGAAAACTGCCAACCAGAATACTCACCACTAAACTACTTACCGACGAACCAGACGCGTGAGGAGAAAGCGGACGAGCCCCCAATTCATGTTACGCCCCAGCTAGGGGTATCTGAGGAGCAACATGAAAATGTGACATTCTCTCCCCAAAACTCAAGCAGCCACAGAGCCAGAAGTAAATAAACCAATATTTATTGGTACAGATTAAACGATAATTAAATAATGACAGTGCTCAGTAACTTCGGGGTGGACCTAGGCCAAAATAACAAACAAAAGAGGATCTAACTCAGAGGGACAAACTAACCTGCAAAGGAAACCAAAAACAACAGAACACAGGCTGACCTCCCTGACTTAACCAAAAACAGGAGAAAACTGGATAACTCAAATGGCAGTCCACCCCTACGGGAGAACACAACAAAAACTAAAGGTGGCTGGTTGGGTGAGGGGGAGGAACGCGTGGTCTGCCTCGCTCTGGCCCAGCTGCCGACTGCCACTCGGGGTTCTTATGCCAAGCCCCCAGACCCACGCACCAATCCCCGACCAGGCTGAGGACCAGGCACCAATCGCTCGGAGTGGGAGGAATCGGAGGCTAACAAGCACCACCTGGGAGGAGAGACAGACACACCACACACACCTGCACACATTTAACAGATAACGACGGCAGTCGTAACATAAGCGTTAACTGATAAGATTAAAATGCTCTATTGAATGTCTGTGACTAGGCTTATGCCCATCAGCAACCTGACCTTCTATCGAGTAAAGAGGATAATCGCTGTGTTTTTTCTTGCCGTTATAAAATACATGCTGCTCCAGGTGAGCATCCACATATACTGAGCTCTGGATCAACTAATCAGCTCTCAGATGGAGGTTAGATCTTCACATTTTCATACAAAGTGCAGCCAAACACCAGGCTGAAGAGAGAGGATGTCTGACAGCTCGTCTGTGGAGCTGCAGGTGAACCAGCTGGAGAGCGGAGCGCTGTCCTTTTTTTTTTTTTTTTTAGCGCCGCTAGGTGACGCACATCCATGTGCATCTGCATATGAGAATTGATTTTGAACCGAATCGAGACACCCATTCACATCCCTACAGTCCAGGCTTTTGAAAATAGACTATATTATGGGCAGAAATATGTGCCACCAGAAACTGAATTTGAATCATTCATATTTGAATTTGAATTGCTGAACTTGAATAATTGAATTGAAAATTTGAATCACATAATTTGAAATTGTATTGTTTAATTTGAATCACTGCATTGAAAAACTGTAGCCTATCTGAATAATAATTTGAAGTTGAAAGCCAATGAAATTTGATCCTCACTGAAAATACAACTCTCTCACAATTCAAATTAAGTTTTCAAAATTCAGATTCAAAATTTCAAATTTCAAAATTTCAAAAATTCAAATTCAAATTCAAATTCAAATTCAAATTCAGTTTTCAAAATTCAGTTTTACTGTGGCAGACATCCGGGTACTTGAAGGATGAAGGAAGAGGAATCGAGCTCTGAGTCATGGATCTATCTGAGCTCATAGAGAGAGTGTAGCCGTGCTTAACTGGTTCAACTCTGGTGCCTCCACAGAAATCAGAGTCACGCTCCTCATACAGGAGCTGCTCCCGTCTTTGCTGCTGCAGCGGCAGCGACAATTCGCCGTGCCCGGCAACTCCGTTGTGACGGCGACATGTTTTGACAGCTGCTAATTAGCCAGGCTAACAGTGGCTAACGCTAGCCTAGCGGCTACTTAGCGTTAACTGCGTTTACATCGATTAGCAGACCTTAGCAGACCTGAGGGGTGTACTCATGGATGTATTATATATTGATTTCTGTGGAGGCACCAGAGTTGAACCAGTTAAGCACGGCTACACTCTCTACGAGCTCAGATAGATCCATGACTCAGATACACAGGCGAGGAGTCCTGTATCTGAGCTCGATTGCCCTTCCTTCATCCTTCAAGTACCCGGATGTCTGTCACAATAAAACTGAATTTGAATTTTGAAATTTTGAATCTGAATTTTGAATCTGAATTTGAATTGTGAGAGAGTTGTATTTTCAGTGAGGATCAAATTTCATTGGCTTTCAATTTCAAATTATACTATTCGGATTTTTTCAATGCAATGATTCAAATTAAACAATACAATTTCAAATTATGTGATTCAAATTCAAATTTTCAATTTGATTATTCAAGTTCAGCAATTCAAATTCAAATATGAATGATTCAAATTCAGTTTTGTGGTGGCACATATTTCTGCCCATACTATATGTTCAGATAAATTTGGCAGTTTACTTTATAATGGTTCAAATATATTTTTGCTGAATAAATCTTAAAAACTGACTCACATGTGATGTGGTGCTGTTTTTTTTATAGGGGAAATATGGCTCCTGATCTGTATCATCATAATCATTCAACTTTTTCACATGGTCTGGTGTTAAAAAAGCAAACTAAACATTGCAAAAATCGACAATATCGAAAAATCGCAATATAAATCAAATCGGCACCCAAAAAGTTGTAAAGGAGAAAAGCATATCATCCCAGCCCTAGAAAAGAGGGAGGAAATTAGTGGAAGTGGAGCAACTAGAAGTGGCAACTAGAAGTGGCAGCCAAAGTGACAGTGAACGTGTGGAGTGATTCATGAGATGAGTCCGGCCTGGTCCATTCATCTGTCTCGGGTCTTCATGTGTTTGAAGCCTTGCACCGGAGACCCAGCAAAGTACTTTCATTAGTGTCAGAGGCGGAGGGTTGAGTGTCCAGTAGAGCAGCAGGACAGTGAGGAGACAGAGGAGGCTCCAGCAGAATCATTTCTATGAGGAGCAGTGTGGATGATACAACGGTAAGCAAGAGGAGGAGAAAACTGTGGAAACTGAAGCCATTCTCTCTGTTATTTAGGATTTAGTCAGGATGCTGCTCTAACTGGCGGCATCAGTGTGCTTAGTGACTGTGGAACTTCCTACATGCCCCCTGCTCTCAGTTCAGTCCTGAATCTTTATCATTAAATTAAAAAGGTGCTCTGAGAATGCATCATTTGGTCTATGATTTGTTTAAGGTGGGCCACAAACATCATTTAGATGTTCAAGTGGGCCCTGATTTGGAAAAGGTTGGGAACCCCTGGTCTATTGGCATATAGGAAAATAGCTTCTCATTAGGCTTTCTGACAATAACTATAACTAAATATTTACAATACCTGTCTTTGGGAACACAATGGGTGGGAACTTTATTCTTATACTGTAGAAGGCATACCATCAGTGACATGCTGAGAGGTGACTTTTGCCAAGTAAAAACTCATCATATTCCTGGTATGAGTGCCCACAGCATTCTGTATCCGCAAACAAGTTAAACAACTGCCGAGACATAATGTGAGTTGAAGGCATCCTTTGGCTCTCCCCAAACATAATGTGCGTGGGATGTAAGAAAAAGTGGGGAAGATGACTCATCACATTAATGTTTCCATTGTTCAGAGAACCAAGTTTTGTGCACAAGCTTTGTATGCAGGCAGCCAACCAACGCATATCATAAAGAACATAAAGTCTGTCTTCAGCGTGGTATCCATCTTTTCCAAACACAACAACATGTCCACTGCGGTGCAAAGTCATTGTTTTACACCTAGACATGGATAGAGCACCCAGTTTTCATGCCAAGCCAACACAATGGCTGATGCCAAACTGCATCGTAAATGAGTAAATGTGTCTGAGTACAGTAACTAACAGAGCCATTTCATTCACTATTCATTACTTTGGTTGTGCTATAACCTACACATGAATTGTTCTTTGATAATTTAGCTTGACTGGCCAGCTGTGTTGTTACTCCCATTTTCATTACATTCCTTCCGCCTACACTTCTTTCCTCCCATACTACCAAAGAAGGGTTCCAATGATAATAGAGCCATAGTAATACAAAAACAGTGTCTTCACAGTGATTTCCCTGACGGACTAACGTTTTGGTTTCCCCCCTCCTCCCTTCAGCCTTAGAGCACATATTTTATCATCAGCCAGGGCTGCAGTTCAGTTGAGGTCACAATTTTGATCACTGAGGTGACAGAGCTGAGCATCAACACATCTATTTTTATGAGACGAGCCTTCTATCACAATCAAATGCTGGTAATATTTAGACTGGCCACCATTGTTGTTTTTCTTTCATTAAATTGCAGACGATTGGTGATTGTTGGAATTGCACTTTTAATGCTCACACAGTCATAATCAGGCAAGTGAGTGCAGACACATTCAAGATTTAGGATGCAACAGCTGCTTCTAGATTACTTTTATTTATTCTGCACTTGTTAAATTTCAGACAAAATCTCTTAATTTGTTGTTTGAACATAAAAGACACACATGAGCCTCCAATTTCATGAAAAATAAATCATTGAAAATCTATTGTGTTGTCTTTAGATAAAGTTTTAACTGCCTAAAATGCCTGAAAAAAGGTTTAACAACAACCCTGCAATGTATTCTTCAGTCCTAATTCAATGCTAATGTTAGCTGAATATACTAATCACCTTTTCTACTTGCTAATCATTGTCTGACTTGTTACTTTTCTAAGTTTGTTTTATTGTTATTTATCTACTAAATTGTTATGAACTGCGTACCATATAGAATGTAGATAATGAGCTGTAAGTACAAGCTATCAAGAAAAAAGGAGTACAATAAATGATTTAAAATGAACTATTTAGACCAAAACTATTGTCTAGGGCCCGACCGATTATAGCCCGTTTGAGACTAATCGGTAATCGGCCAAAACTTGCCGATTGTCGGCGATATTTTCAGGAATAAAATGCATGGAAAAAAACTTGGTTTTACTTTGAAAAGATTCCCCCGCACCCGCGCCGACCTCATGACAAACTCCATCCACTACCACCTCAGTCACAGCACACAGCAGAGTGACTGATCTGTCTCAAAACCAGTGTTGCCACTGGCTTTCTGTTTCCCTTTTTTTTTTTTTTTTTTTTTTACCGCGGTCGGGTTGTGAATTAATTAATTAATGCTCGTCTCCGGCCGTGTTGGGTCCGAGATTCAACAAGCCGGTCGGGGTCGGGTTTTACCGTTATATACCGGCACGGCAGTATGCTCATTTATCAGCAATAAACACAGTAGATGAGGGTGAGTGACTGAGCTGAGGCTGTGTGACGGGTGGGGGGGTCCGCGGTGTGGAGCATTGCAGGACTCTGACTGCAGCGGGGACTATCATGTCTCTGCTCCGTGACACTGCTGTGAGACTGACCGCCAGTGAGCGCTGTGACACAGTGCCGGGCACGGCAGCAACCGCTGATTGTTGAAAACAGTCTCCAAACCAGAAACGTCTGGAACAACATGGGGAAAAAGTCGCTTTAGATTTTAAAAAAAAGAGAGAGGGAGAGAGAGAGAGAGAGAGAGAGAGAGAGAGAGAGAGAGAGAGAGAGAGAGAGAGAGAGAGAGAGAGAGAGAGAGACCCTCCGTGCCGTGTAAAAAAAACAACAACAACAAAAAAGTATCACGTGTCATGACTTCCTGTATTTGGCCCTTCAAAATAAAAGCCCATAATGATTTTGACTTAATTTTGACAAGACAGGGCTCCAAATGTTGTTGTTTTTTTCCTGCGACCAATCAACCAATGAAATTTTGGTCGGCTAATGATTTTTTGGTCGACCAGGCAGCCCTAATTTATATATTATATAATATATATAGATATATTATTATAGTAATACAATTTTAAAACTTAATTTACAAAAAATAATAATCAGCCGATTAATCGGTTATCGGATTTTTTCCCCCGTAATAATCGTAATCGGCATCGGCCCCAAAAAATCCATATCGGTCGGGCCCTACTATTGTCATATTATATATATCATATATAGTTTGTATATTCAAAGTAAATCTTTACAGTCATTATCTGTTATAATTTCACTTAATTTTCCCTTATCTCAGTCAAATGTAAAATATTAATTTATCTTTTCAGATGATCGTAGAGTT
Organism: Trachurus japonicus; assembly: GCF_045865225.1. Taxonomy (NCBI): domain Eukaryota; kingdom Metazoa; phylum Chordata; class Actinopteri; order Carangiformes; family Carangidae; genus Trachurus; species Trachurus japonicus. The sequence continues at coordinate 45,532 of NW_028220711.1, read as the reverse complement.
TTGCTCTCTGATGACTGCACCACTGCTGCCTCTGTTTATTTTTTACACTTTAGTTGCATAGATGTTTTTAGCATCTTTGTGAAAACAAAGCCTGAAAACCAGGCATACAGACTAACACAAAAGAGTGATCCTGGTGTCCTGGTTTGGTAATCTGTCACTACAGGACAAAAATTCCCTGAACCAGATTATCAAATGGGCTGGTAGGATAATTGGTGAGCCTCAACTCACCATGGCAGCCCTCTATGACACACAGCTGCAGCGTAAAGCCAGCGCTATCCGTAATGACTGCTCACATCCTTTGCATGGCGAGTTCCAGCTCCTTCGCTCTGGCTGTTGTTTTGTGGCCCCTAAGGGCAGGACAAAACGGTACAGAAGTAGCTTCATACCCACAGCAATTGTAATGCTGAATAGTAAAGCCACAAGGTGATCTTGTTCATATTGAACTTAGCTGACCCTAGGGACATGTCAAGCACTTTTCTATTTCTATTTCTTTGACCATGTATTGATTATATTGTCTTTTTCTATTTGTGATTTGTGTGTCATGATGTCTGTGTGTGGCTGTTTTTTATACTGGGATTGCTGAGTGCCTGTCTGCACAACAAATTTACCAGCTGGTATTAATAAAGAAACCTTGACCTTGACCTTGATATCTTAGGGTTAGGGTTAGCAGCTATGTCTTCTTTGTGTCTGAAAGTCAGGACAGTCTGCAATGCAAAACAGTGAAGCTGTTAAAGCAGAGGAAATCATTCTGCCCACATATCTATCAGGATGTAAAAATGTATGCAAAACAAGAACTTGATCTAGATGAGTCAATACTCCCCTCCGTTTCTTGAAGTCAATGCCTACTTATTTGTTTGTCATGTTTATGGCAGTCTTGACGACTAATAATGTTCTGTGGGAGTCTCTTGTGGGTGGTAATCTGCACCGGCAGATCGGCTAGCCATATGTTCTTTGATTTTTGAAGGTGGTGTGTGAGAACGCTGTCAGCCCACTGTGTCGTGTTATCTGAAGTAGACACACAGGTCAAGGCTCACAACCGAAGCCCGACACATGCTAATGAACTTATCTCATAAAATATGCATCAAGCCCTCCCAGGGCCGTACAGTGGCAGAGGCGTGATTTTGCAGGAATTATGGGAACAGTCATTTTCCATTATGTCAATGCTAAATGAGGAGTGACCTGCGGGAGAAGCATGTCTGACCCGTGTCCAGATAGTTCCTGCCAATTTTGCACGGAGAACTTTGCAGATCAGTTTTGACTTTTAAGATACTGTGGTGACAGAGAATAAATGGATCTGGGTGCACAGCATAACCTTGTTGAAGTCGTTTCCATCTGAAGCCAATGTTCCAAGTCTGTATAATTAATCAAAGACAATGATGTCAATGAGGGCTCCTGTTATGAAATTAGAGGCACGCTGTCTTCCATTACTGTACAGCTTTAAGTGCATTAGGAGGGAGAGAGGAACAATAAAACAGGTGTGGAAACCATTAGCTTCATTCGTCATTCCCACCATTTGTGGTTCCCTTCCCTTGTTTTCAGCGCAATTAAGTATCTCATAACAAAGCAAGAGCTGAATGCTTGAGCACTGAGATGATAGCAAGGATTGCAAACAAGGTGTGAACAGCAACAGCACAATAGCTGTTTGCTCGATAATGAATGAGACCTGACAAATTAGGTTGGTTCTGTAATATTTCAGTTGTATGTATCATCCATAATAACAAGGAACCATCTAATTATAGAATAATTCTAGTCCTTTTAATGATAAAATCTGCCACCTGTCCAAAATATAACTCACCTGATGTCAATTATTTCAGTTAAATACACTTTGAAACTATTTTATGCCCATCTACATTCAGAACTCCAACAGTTACAGAGTAACTAACTGAACTAGTTGGACTTCTGGAATGCAAACAGGAAAGTTTTGTGTAAAAAATCCACTTGAATGAAAAGTATACTTGGAACCCCCCCCACACACACACACACACACACACACACACACACACACACACACACTACGCTTATGCTTACTCTTGCATGCTAAATCAGTCTCACTGGTATGACAGGACAATGCAGTGAAATGCTGCATCCTAGCCATGCTTACATCCCACTGGTACTTCCCTTGTAGGGATGTGAAAAAAAATACATATTGGAAGAAAGAGCTAATTAATTATTCAATTGCACATCTGTGAGCTGGATTACATATTGGTAATCTTCTGTACGAGCTCCCTCTTTCACTGAAAGCAGTCTGTCAAATGACATTCTGCAGCAAGCGGAACAATCTCCTGTGGCCGTGCTTGTCAAATCTGTTGTGCTCCTCACCAGACTGATGTCTGAGAGAAAGCAAAGCATCTTAAAGAAATCATTGTGTGCATGGTTATTTGCGCTGACATCTCATACAGCATACGTGTCATTGTGATGAATGAACTGCCAATGCATCACGCTATATCTTCAAATGATTGCTGCAACTGGTGTAACAACGGCACTTTTTAGACACACACAAAAAAGGTTTACCTCCCCTTTGAGCAGTTTTCTGAAATGTTTAAGTAATGTACACAAACAAGGTTTTGAGGTTATTCATAAAAGTTCATCAGTACCCTCTCATTAAAGTGTCATTAAATAATACACAACTTTCGCCCTTTCTGGGTAATCAAGGAACTGCAGTTACAATGACAGGCATGCAGCACAGTGTGAGGTGGCATGTTACTGACAGCAAAAACAAAGCCAGAGTTTTCACTAAGGAGACAAATACTCTAGCTAATTAGACGATACATCTAAAAGAGCTGTGTAGTGCAGAGGTAAGCCTTAAGCAGATAAATAATTCTGACACCGAGCAGTTAAAACCTAAAGCAGTTGGGAGGTGTGGAAAAAGAATATGGGCCATAAATTGAGATAAAATCATTGGTATTAAGGAGAGCAAAGTATTAACACCACATAGCATGTGCTGTAAGACAGTCATCTGACTAGAACAATAACAATACATCATAACTACAGTTAATGAGTGAATGGATGATTAGGTAATGGAAACCTCAAGCAAACAAACTGAGCATTTGTTTTGTTTCTTCCAGGTGATGAGCTCCATAAATCTCTGAGTGGGATCCTGCCAAACCTAGGAAAACTGCTTTGTGGGGTTGCCACACCTGGTACAGCCCCCCACCTCACCCATTCCCTATAAAGACCTTCACAAGTGGTTTCAGTGTGGCTCAGGTCTCAACACTGGACTTCAACTTGGGGACCTTAACCTCACAGATTGCCAATGCTAACAAGGAACTGCCTGCTGCTGTTCCTGTGGATTGTTGTCGACGCAGGCTCAGTCTCCTCTTTACATCCACCCTCACCGCCACTGGGACGGAGCAGGACAGGGAGGGAGCACGCCAAGAGCTTGGTGGGCCCTATGAGGAATGGGGCAGCTGGATTTCAGCGGGTCAAAAGGGGCTGGGTGTGGAACCAGTTCTTTGTACTGGAGGAGTATATGGGGTCAGACCCGCAGTACGTGGGCAAGGTAAAGAGCATAATTTCTTCCATTATTTATGGTGTGCAAAGAGTCATAAATCACATAGTAAGAAGCTTGGAAGAAATGTAATTGGTGGTAAATGGGGGAAGCAACAGAACATGAGGAAGACAAGATAGGGAAAAACAACACTGCTATTCTGGTTTCAGCTTCTCTGCTGAAACTTACTTTCAATTAGTAGACATCAACATATATAATAAGATATACTGCAAAATATTCATGTATTAATGATATGTGTATAAACATATGAACAGTGGAACAGTCTTCTCAGTAAGGTAAGTTAAGTATGTTAGTAATCACATAAAATATACTGGAAATAACGACAATGGTAAAGAAAAAGCAGGTGCTGCCTCCACCGTACCATGATTCCTTTAGGCCTTAAGCTGTTACTCAGGTCCACTGTTACATTATTGAGCATCCTGTTTCCGTATGTAGTGAGACCAGCAACACAACAAAATCATGTCTCATTCCCCCTCTCTCTGCCTCCCCCTTTCCTGTCTATCTCTACTATGGCTATGAAATAAAGGCATAAAAGCCAATATACTTAAAAAAAAGAAATCATGTCACAAAGCAGGGTTTTTTCTGGACGAAAATGAGGTGGTGGTGGTACGTGGTCAGGGTTTCCCACAGCGCTTTCCTGACAATCAACAAAGAGCTGCCGCCTAAACTAACATCTAAAAAAAAAAAAAAATGTAGTGATATTCGCCGCCGCCGCCTAACCCTTAAGTGTCCACAATTCTTAATCGTCAATGTTTTTTTTTTCTAACCCACACCTCCAATCTGGTTTCATTGATTGAACTCACTGTTTGATAACTCCTGACTCCAATTAGCTTTTGTTTAAATCATTAACTCAGGACTTTGCACACTTTGTCAATGTTTGAGTGATGTTTTCAATATGGTCAAGAACACTGCAAATGATTTGTGTTTTACTAGTTGAAACAGATCATTTGTTCATTTTTCTAACAAAACAAAAGATCTGACCATGGTTAAGGGCAACTTTATACAGGAATGCAGGTAATTACTCAGGGTTAATCTACTCTCTTGCTACTGTACATTTATCAACTACAGCAACTGCCGCAACATACCATGTTCATTTTGTCCTTGGATTGAAGCCTCACCAACTTAATCTAGTAATGCTTTTGTAAAACTGTCCTTGTTTGTTAGTGTTTTAATATATAAATGGTCTCAGGCATGGGATAAAAAAGCTGTTCTTGCTAATGGAGCTGTCCCTATACTTCTATGTTAAAGTAGCCAGACACACATTACAGTGAGGGACTAGAATCGTTTGCGTGGCAGAAATAAATTTAAACTACAGTCCTTGTAAAACTGTCAGAACATCATGGTTATGACCCAGGGAAGATGCTGACAGTAATAAAAATCCAGCAGAGAGACCCAATGGCCTGAGATATACACACATACGACAAGACACACTTCTTTTTGCCCCCCTCCTTTAAATCTTGGCCATCTATGTTTTAAGTATAGGATTTTTTTATTCTCTGACGTGGCTTAAGACATCCGTAAGTAAACTCTGTGGGGGTTTAAGGCTAAAGTTGTAATTTGGCACTCCTAGCTTACACAGGATAATAGTAAGACTGACTTATCTGCCCCAGTGCCGCTGCAATCAGCCCTGACAAGCCGTGCTGTTTGTGGAAGTCTTGGAGGCTAAAAGTAGGGGGAGGGAGGCTGCTTTCTCCTGCACTCCTAAGTCACTTAATCCTGAGCTGCAGCACTGCTTCAAAATAATTGACTGATTCTATGCCATATGAAAAGCATTTGGAGATGAGATCCTAGGACCTTTGTCAGGACAATCTTTAAGGGAAGTCGCCTGCTTTAAAATGATTGTGCTTGTAACAGGATAAAGGTTTCCTAGGGACTGGGTGTTGGTGACATGTCTTCTAAAGAGTTATCAAGTACCAGCAAAGAGGTGTGTAAAAGGGTAACAGTTTTCTTTCAAGACACATGAATAGACTCTAAAGGAGCAATGAATGATTGTCCTGCAATACAGTACATCAAGTGTATTCATGTATTCACTCAAAAGCACAAACAAGATTTTCAGTCAGTGACCTGCAGAGTACTGGGGTGGCCAGTAGTATAAGTGGCTCATTATTATAATGAGTACTACTGCCAAGTACTGTATCAGCATTAATTGTTCATCTCAGTTACTGAGATGAGGAGCAGCACATCTTAATTCTATACCTTTCTCTCTGAGCATTAGTGAATGTACTGAACTTCTTTACCACTCTGTAGATTTACTCATATTCATTTGGTTGTTTGTGTCACAATGTGTGAGGAGATTTTTGGTGCAACACAAATTCTTTATAATTACCCACTGAAACTGTTCAGGGGTAATCCCATTACTACAATAGGGTCATTTTTTGCCATACTCATGTAATAGGTAGGTAGGCAATGTAGCTTTACAAAAGAACCTTCAAAGTGCATTTTGGTTATGATGATATTAGCAGTGTCCTCTATTGAGAGACAACAGAGGTAAAAGGAATACGCAGAAGCGGGTTCAGTTTTTTTTTTTTTTTTTTTCAAAGTTGCAGGTCCCAAAATATTTAGCATAGAACTTCTGAACACTCATCTGCCCCAGCACACTTGTAGAGTAAGAAGTGTATATTCATTCATTGTGTCCGTTCACAATGATGTTGACGTTCATTATCATATTAATTGATTTCTCTTCTCCTGTCCTGCTTTTATACATTGATAAATATATTGTGAATGCACAGTGCTTTAGGGAACATACATGACATACATGCCCGTGACTGGCATGATAGTCATTCAGCTACTAGGATCCTCGTAATGTCTTAGAACAGGGGTTTTCAAAGTGTGAGGCGCGCCTCCCTTGGGGGGCGCCAGAGAGTTTGAGGGGAGGCGCGACATGAGAAAAAGAAAAACTGAAAACATTCAAACAAAAGATGAGTTACATCATGTCACTTGCACATAGGGCTAAATGATTAATGTTTTTGCACTAGCCTATAGTTTGCAATATATTAGCCTATTAGCCTGCGATATGATAAAACACGATCTTGTAACACACAGACTGCGATTATGCTCGACTGTCAGGGAGCAGTCTCACCCCCGACGCGTCATAAACTGACGCTTGGTCAGGGCCCTTTCGCGTTGTGCACTGACGCCCAAGGTGCCCCAATGCAATCCCCTCCGCGGCGATATGTGACGCTCAGAGCGAGTGATCAGAGAGACTGTGTTGCAGGGAGAGCGGAGCTCAGCTGGCCTCGGCTGAATGTAGCACTAGTACGTCGGCTGTGGAACTATTCTGGTTAGAAAAAGAAGAGCGTCAGGTGCTGCGCAGCGTCAGGTATAACTTCATAACGCAGCTCAAAGCGACCCGGTGCCTCTCACAGTGACCAAGTTCAGATAAATACATTGGATCAGCTGTAGCACCGCGTGTCCTCCTGCATAAAGCCGCAATATACCGCTCCTAAAAAAAAAAAAAGAAAAAAAGAAAAAAAAGATGCACGTCGCGGCGGAGCTGACCAGCTGAACAGCTGACATGTGGTCAAGACGTACAGAGACCTGTCACAGTGTCACCTGTGCATTGATATAAACTTCAACCTCAGACTGTCTGCTTCCCAGATGATCACACAGGGAGAGCATGAAGCTGCTTGTGTGATGAGTGTGTTACAGAGTTCTGTATCAATGTTTAGGTTTCGTCAGTGCTTTAGTTGTCATGATAATTAATATATGCTGAGAAACAAGTTTGTAAATCAAACAAATCCTACAGGAAAGACCAATTTATTTTTAATGAATCAAATATTGTTTTGGTCATAGTAACTAATTCTCTTCTCTCTATTTTATTTTATTTATTTTTTTTTTGGGGGGGGGGGCGCACAGCTGTTTATTTTTCATTAAGGGGGGCTCACTCTCTCACACTTTGAAAACCCCTGTCTTAGAACATAAACAAATCTGTTATCCAAGCCTAAGTGTATTAATGTGTTGCATTTACACAGTAGCCTAATGGTTCTCATATTAAAAGGCACAAGAAAAGTGATAAAGTCATTGTTAAACAGGTGTAACTAAAAAGTTAAAAGCAGGAGGGAGCAGGTGGTAACAAATACAGGTTGGTTCTTATCTATTAATGGCTTTCTTAACTGCTATTTGATTTTGAGGCCTCTGGGTCAATAGAAAGTGTTTCAAGTGGGTTTTTGGGTTGGTTTCTACTTTGCCTCACCACACAAAAGGAAACCTTATTCAGAAATGTGTGATGCTTCTAACACTGAAGCTTTGCTTAAGCCAGTTTTATCAAAATCCTGACACAGTAATAATAAAATCAATTTCAAGAGTATTGAATGAAATGCATCACTGCCAATTGTAATGTCAACAGTCAAAGCACCAGTGGCGGCTGGTGCTAAAATAAATTGGGGGGGCGTCAGATAAATAAGATAAATAAAGAGCATTGCTAACTTCACATCCAGCAGTAAACAGCAGTCAGCAGCGGATCAGCTGATCTCTCCCTCCGTACAAACGCTCCGTTCTGATCTAGCCCCACTGGACTTTCAAAGTAAAGGTGACGCAGCTGAAAATTAGTTAGGCTAAATAGTGAAACAGCGGCGCCTTTATAGCCGATTTTAGGATGAAACTCTGAACATAACCTGAAACAACAGATTTTTCTTTTGCTGCGGCCGCCATTGTCTCCTGTCTTGTTGTTGTTTTCTGTCTGCTCCGTGTGCACGCCATGGATGTATTATATTAACGGTGCACGCGGGTGAGTCTGTAGCTGTTTGAGTGACAGGCACGTCGCCGCTGCCAGGGGAGTGACTTTGATTGACAGGTCAGGTATCATGAATCAATCCGATTGGATGAAAAAATGACCCAAACGCGCTGATTGGCCACGGGCGCAGAGAGCTGCGCCCGGAGGAGAATCTTGAAGTGACCAATTAGAGACCAGCATGAAGTCACATGGAAGCCAAAAGTTTAAGAGCCCACATACACACTCATTAGGCCGGCGCCCCTCGCTATTGAAATGTATGAAACAACCCAGAATAAACCCAATATGGAATGGAAAGGCTTACGAATTTCAAAGTAAAACCCATTGTATGAGTGAACACTGAACAGATATGGTAATTACTTTTTATTATATTTATGTTTACTGTGTCTACACTTTTTTCCTGAAATTTTGATGGGGGCGGCGCCCTAGCGCCCCCTATTGACCGGCCGCCACTGCAAAGCACTGCTAATTAGCACTGGCCATTAAAAAACATAATTCACATTACTAATAAGACGCACTAATTTTTGTCATTTCTGACAGCATGCAAAATTCAAGACAACAACAGGAGGAGGAGGAGGAAATTAGGAGAGTAGAACCTCTGAAAGTCTATCTGAGTTACGGATCAACTAGTTTGTCCATTAACTGGTGATGTTCACCTGAATGCACCAGTGGTTGCTTGCAGTAACAGCAGATGTTTGGAAACAAGGTGATAACATTTAGCTGTCCTTGTGAATGTCTTACTGTTGCTGATATAGGTTCAGTGACTCAGATGACTGTTTTGAAATTCTCATGAAAAAGCAAAGTGTTTTGGCGCATTCCTCACCATGCCAAAGATTTTGCTACTTACAAATCCATTTCACCACTAAACCAGTATAACCAATACAGCTTCATCAGAATATGATACATTTATGTGCTCAAACTTTTTTCTGTGTCTCTGCACGTGCTTATGCAGTATATAGTGTAAATTACACTACACATATAGTATGAGATTGATACAAAATGTTGTTTGCCTTGCCACAGTTTTAGGTATAAACCCACATAGTATGTATTTCTTGTGATATTGACTGATTACTTTTAAAAGTTAATTTACACTCAAATGTTCATCAAACCAGAGATAACCCAAACATATATCCTCAAGCTCACTGTTTCCATTGCCTTGTGCATATCTTCTCTTATGATTGCATGCTATAATATGGAGGACAGTGAAATTAGTACAGTGCAGGTAATTATAGAGAGAAGAAAATACTAACGTTAAAGCAGAAGTAAGCGGAATATTTGTGTTAATAAGTCTTAAATAGTTATATCTTCCGACGGCAATCACTTACATAGAGTGTTTGGTCCGAAACACGGGTCTGTCAGTCACTCTGCTCTGCTCTGCTCTGAGCCGAGGAGAAAACGTATTGTATACTTCCTTGTATCCTACAACCTTTATCCAATGAGGAGAGAGAACGGCATGAAGGGCTGTGTGTGCAGCCAAGGGATGCGTGTGAATGTGGTGACGTGGGGACGAGGACCAATAGATCCAAGACGAGGGCGGGGGCTGCTAACTAACGAAGTTAGCCAAAACAACCGGATTGCTTACTTCTGCTTTAATATTATTTATCTCTGCATGCTGTTTTGTCTATTCTGGATTAATGTGCCGGCAAAGGAAGATGTTGTCAAGAAACCAGAAAAACATGCCCAGTCTGCATTGTTTTGGTCGCATGTGACTATGGAATAAAAAAAGATTAATATAGACACAATCAATTTAGCATCCATACCAAGTGTTCACATTCTAGTTTGAGAACAAAAGTATGAAACAGTGTTACTGTAAAAGCAACAAGAAACAATAAGTACTGTAACATTATTAATATTGATATTGCACACACACACACACACGGTTGCATAGATGTATTGTTGCCTCAACAGCTTCTTGATGAAGCAAATTGAGGCTGCAGACACAAAACGTGAGGGGAATTGTAGGTAAACCTACAGTCACAACTGGAGGCTGCTACTTACACTACTTACTTAATTATCCTCTTTGCACTCTGAGGTGCAAATAAGGTCATGACAAGCTTTCACATGGTCTTTAGCACTGCTACCGGTCCCTACTGCTGGCATTAGTATGGGAACAACTGCTCTAGGGCCTTACTCAAGAGCGATTGAACTGCAGTGGTTTAGAAAAGTGATTATTTCATTTTTCACAGTCACAATCTCTGGAGAGTCTCCACTAAGATTCCTCTGTGGAAGATGAAACTGCTGGTTAAAGTGAATCAATTACTTTTGAAATAGTACAATGGGGGTATAAAATACCACAGCGGACCTCAACTATAAACAAAGCAAGCAGTCTAGCAAGAATATTTAAACAAAAAAAAAACTGTATGGCTGGTTGTGCAGAGTCACCACCAAGATCCAGTACCATTAAGAATAAACACAGATGGGTACTATTAACATTTGTAAAGCTGTGGAAGCAGACTGTCAAAAAAATTCTTAAGATATGAATAATCACTGTCTCAGTTGAGACACAGCATATTACAAGATTCTGATTAGAGATCACTAGCACCAACATTTCACATTTAACATGATCCATTATGCAGTGAAACTTCTGACAATCTCCTGTTGACAACAGTGGCATCATTGCAGATTAGCAATTAAAGCCCAGAGGTTTTAAGAGGGTTAATGTAACGACCCCGTGCACTCACAATTAGATAATGCAGAGGCCTTCCCTATGCTGAGCAGTGTTTATCTGCAAGAAAAATCTGCCATTAGTGGTGAGGCTATATATCAAGCCGAGCTGCTTTCCCTCGGTCTCTGTTTAACTCTCCGCTGAGTTCAGCAGCTACTCTCCAGAATTTCTGTCTGGCGTCACTGCACTCTCCATCTAAAGATAATGGTCATGGATTGCTGTTTGACATATTTTCTCTAGAATTATAGCAATGTGGCATTTCACAATCTACATAAAAGAAACTGTTCCTGTCATTTCAATGCATGATAAATATTCTAATGACCACTTGCTACCAGAGGAGGTGTAATCAAAAGCAACATGTGTCTCAGACTTGCCAGCACAACAATGCAGGGACATTCAGACTCGGTGCTACAAAACACAGCACACAGTGCAACACTGTGATGTAAGTGGATCAAAATTTGAAGCAAGCAGGAAAAAAGAAAAGAAGATTTGTCCTCTTGTATTTTCCATTTGAGCTGTCTAATAATTTATACTGGCTTTATACTGTGATAGCACAATGCACATAAAGATTTTGATTTGAGCGGAGAAAGTGTTGTGTATGAAGAGATGGAGATAGATAGAGAAGGTACAGGGAGACTGAATAGAAAGCAGGGGGACTCAGAGAGACTACACAGTGCATCTATCATTTGCATCATCTCCCTGATGAAGGATTTGACCCACATAAGGGAAATGCCCATAGTTTCCCAGTGTATTTAAAATAAAACATCTTTGCAAGTCAGATGGACTCCACAGTGGCGATCCCACCCAAAGAAATCACCCAACACAACCTTTTTTCTTTTTTTTAACCAGTCAAGGGAACTTGATAACAAGAAAATGTCCAAGTCTCTCTCAAGGGGGATGAAATAAATTACACACTTGGCAAGAAAATGCAGGAAGGGAATCTGTTCAGAAAAAAAAAAAAAAAACTTGCAATACTCAGCAAACATCATATCCATAACAGCACATGGATTAACACTAGAACGGCCATGGCGGTCATTTTGACCGTTTTGATATTTATATGTGCAATAACTTTGTTGAAAAAAAACATACAATCCTGCTGGTACCTGACTTTTCCTAAAAGTGTCTGTATTTTAATTCAAAATGTTTTTTAAATGAATCACACAAAAGGCAAAGAAAATATGGTCACTTTTACCTATTTCGGCCATACGCGGTCATTCTGACCGCACGGATTTCCCCGCGATTAATGTTACAATTTTGGTTGCTCGGCAACTAGCCTACCATTGTTTATGTCAAGTGCCGGTCTCGAGTGATTGTATTTATCAACATTGGAGTGACTTCAGACAATGGCTGCAAATAAAGAGAAGAGAAATATGACGGCTGCATGACGCACCAGGTGAGCTCCGCTGTCCTGTTCTGATCACCAGCTGAGCTGCATAATGTCCCACTGATAGATTCTGTCCTGTATAGGGCTGTAAAGTCGACTGGTCGATATTTCTGGCTCATCTTCATCTTCCTCTTATCACATGCTCTCCTCACTGTGCTGTCGGACCCATGTCTATGGTCGGACCTGGCTCTGTCTCCGTTGTGCACGCTATAGCGCTTCATGTCAGAGCATTTTCACGTTGTGTGCTCCAGTCCGTCCGGTCCCGACCGGGTTACGGACACGTGTCCGGGTTACGGACACGGAGCACGGAGCAGAGACCAGGTCCGACAGTGCAAGGCTGTCCCTCTCTGAAGCAGAGGATCAAGTCTGCGTCACTCCCGTCAGTCTTCACAGACAGTCCCCAGACTTGAAAGAGTTTCTGATCATATCGTTGTCAGTTTGTTCCAGGCGACAGAGTTTGTTCTTTGTTGTAATGTGAATTAGTTTAAGTTATTACCTTTTTTGAATGTGTTGGTGTTATGTTGTTTAAAAAAGATATCACAACACAATAAATTAATTAACTTTTCAACTTAGTATTTTTTGTGAGAGATGACAAGGTTTTGAATCAAACGGTCATTTTGACCGCTTATGGCCGTTCTAGTAGGTTTGGAATTCTGGCACTTCTAGTGTTAAAGGTTAAAAAGAAATCTAATCATCTTACGGAGTCACACTTAGGACTGACACAAAGAAAGAGTAAGTTTCTCACTGTCCTTACAGAACATGTGATGGCATGCAGCAGCATGCTCCAACGCCTCGTTTCTAACACTTGCCCCTCAGAAGGTCACTCATTTAAATAAAAGTCAATAAACCACTTTTCCTAGAAAGGGCAGCCCTGTTTCTCCCACAACTTGTTTATTCCCATGCTTCCTGCCTGACAAGGAATGACCATCCCTCTTTGCATTGATGGCTCTTGCTCCCAGTCCCACCCCACACCTGGCTGAGATTTATCACTGATGTGGAGCCTGCAATTTAATCTTTCAATGAGGACCTATGAGGAGGGCATAAAAACCTTTTCAACAAGACTTATGCACCGGCCCCAACAAAGAGAGAATCCATTATCTGACCATATGAAATTTACCAGCCTCACTGGTGATAGCGTGTTCCACATTGTTAAATATGGTTCAGTTTAAATGCTCTGGAATTTAGCTGTAAAATGCTTGAAAACCTAAAGAGGCCCATATAAAAGCAGCAAACCTGTTTACATGCCATGATGATAGCCATTGTTGTTAAATACTTCAGTGGGACTAAGTGCGAGTCAGCAGCTAATTAACACGGTCGCTAAAAATCACATGCTTCATAACTTAATTGCTTTGCACGGTATGCAGAGGTCTATTCAGTGACCTACAGCTAAGTGAGGCTACTAGATGCAGAGCCTGAGAAAACTGCCAAACAACAATCTTGTTCCATGACATCCATAACGTATGACCAATGCTGTACCTGACTGTCTAACAACAATACAGCATTCACAGAGATAGGGAACATCGTCTGATGCATTTATCTGCAGATCAATGGCCCTACTCTTAACAGTGCTAACAGGTTTTTCCATTAAAAGTGATTATTCACATATTCACATTTTTGATATATAAAATATAAATATATTATTATGTATAAACAATAGCTTAAGTAAATATGCAGCTTTTTTTTTTACAAATGACCCTTTTGTTGTCTTATCCTTAAGTTAATGTATAGTTATGCTGCCCAACTAATTCACTGCCAACAAAGTAATTATGGAATTGCTCTCCTGAAGATTATGTATGAGGTGTGCCAGTGGTTCAGTTGCTTGTTAGGACATTAAGAGGTTGAAGGCATTTACAATTGTAATGTATTTTGATGATGAATGTTACGAGAAATTCTGAGAAGAACAGCTGAAACTAGAAAATTTCCTCTCGGGAAATTTTGAATGGGCCACGGGAGCTACTGCGGGTTGTGCCATCTCTGTCAACATGGGAATCAAACCCACGATCTTAAGGTCAAGACAGAGCTGATCAGACAGACACATGATCATCTTTCTATAAGCACTGATATGGAGGAGCTGTAACCACATTAGGTTACCTGTGTGTGTGTGTGTGTGTGTGTGTGTGTGTGTGTGTGACTGTAATCACATGAAGCTGGCTCTAGAGTCTGTGTGTGTGTGTGTGACTGACTTGTCACATAGTTAGTTAGTAGCTGCATCCTGTGTCAGTCTGATTTAGCTGTGTCTGTGTTTATAAACATTTAAACGAGCGCCAGGTGGATTGTTTATGAAGTTAACGAGCCCTGGCCTGAGGATCAAAGAGGTTACCACGGCGATAGGGGCCCCGCAGGCTGAGACAGACAGAAACGTGGAGAAAAACAGCCATTTTCTGCCTCTAAACCGGCCTCACAATTAGGCTTAGCATGACAAAACGGTAACTCCTATCAGAACAAAACACAGATCAACGTTGCTCTAAGGACTTACTGAAAATTTCGGTACGATTTGGTGTTTCTACAGTAAATATTTTGGCGACGCTGGCAGTTTTAAAACATCAGGCCGTTCTGCTCCTCTCAGAAAATATTTGTATTGGACTCAATGAGGAGCAGAGACAGACGTGGCCGCACTCAGAGGCTGATTCTGTAAGTTCTGTAAGTCTCTCTGATATTTTGAGCACATGACATGAGAGATAACAAGTTTGTCTTACAAATTCTGAAAAAATTATGTCTGTAGAGTGTAAATTGTGGCCGTGGTGGCAGTGGCCCTCATTTATGAAACTTGCGTACACCAAAAAAATGGGTGTACACCAAATTCACCGCAAGGATCGGCATTTATTAATCTGAGCGTGAGCGTACGGTACGCACAAATCTCACGCCAGCTCTGACCAGGTGTACGCACATTTGGAACCAGCGTAGAACATGCAGGAAGGAGTGCTGCTGTGTCAGGATGATTATTAAACCATAGTCTAATAACGCAGCGATGTGGACCACATGTTGTTGTTGTTTATATTGATAAAAATATAAAAAGTAGCCAAAAAAAATAAAGAAACGATAAAACCAAGTCCGTGTTGAAAATATAACTAGAGTTTTATTTTGGGCAACTGAGATGAATTAAAAACCACGACGTGACAGATGCTCGTTAATCAGCTGTGTAAACAGAAACAGTCAATGACAGACAGACCTGTTATTGTAGATCACACACACAAACTTCCAACATCTGCAGCACCAGAGCATGACCGGACGGCTCCTCAGTCTCTCTCTCTGCCGGACACCGGAGCCGGCGGGGGGGGGGGGGGGGGGCTCCGCTACCTGTCCAGGTGCAGCTGATCTCCGCGGCGGAGTGTTTTTTTTTTTTTTCCGTCACCGGGACCTGTCAGCGGGAGATCGGGCCAGTGTTTCACATCCCTCCATCAGCCGAACCATGCCAGCGGTGCTGATGGTCATAAAGTTGCGTTCTCAGCAGTAATATGCCTATGATTTCTCCTCAGTCACTTGTGTTTAGTAAACTTCAGGAGCATTTCATGAGGTCGCTGGGTTTCCTGACGTGGTCGGTGACACGTGCGTCTGCAGCCTCCATCCACCGGGATGACGCTTATCAATCACAAAATCTATCAATCTATCAATGTCCAGATATTTAATGTTGCCGCCCTCTCCCTGTTCAACGCGGTAATGCCAGTAAAGTCTCTTCTTGGCCGTCTTCCGTGTCTCCATGTCGTAAAAGGGGCAGGGCGACGCCTCTAAAGCAGGAATATATCGGGGCGTGACATTTAAATGACGCTCGTTTTCAGCCGCCGGATTTATCACCACCACGCCGGTTCTACGCCGAAATCAGCAGCGTACACACTTTTAGTAAATCACACGTGACACTTGGCGTACACTGATATTTACACCAGAATCTACACCAGATCCTGCGCAAGTTTGATAAATGAGGGCCAATTTATCCAGAAAAAATACAGAATGTTTCTTCACTCTCTCCCACTCTAACCAATGATGTCACGCACTCTGACACGAACATTCCATGCAATACACACCCATTATAAACTCATAATTTCTCCAAAAATGATCATGGTCATTGATCAGGGATTGATCAAAAACTATATGACCTATCAAAACGTGGAGTAATACGACAATACACAAGACTTGTGTCTACTGTTTAAAGTTTAAATGGAGTCTCTAGGTGAAAGTATGCCTGAGCAGTAGACGTTTGTTAAACTCCAATGATTGGTCTTTTTCGCTCTTTTTTTTCCACCCGTCCCATTGACTTACATGCAAAATTTTTGCGCAGTTTTTCGCGACTACATCGCGAAAAATTCGTAAACTGTTGAGAAAAGTAATAGCACAGCGATCCCGATCAAGACGCACGTTTTGATATATAATATGTCCTGCAACTCTTCGAGTTGCAGGACTAGTAGCGCATCGAAATCTGGCCGGAAGTGGAAAAATAATAACTAGAAAATTTCCTCTCGGGAAATTTTGAATGGGCCACGGGAGCTACTGCGGGTTGTGCCATCTCTGTCAACATGGGAATCAAACCCACGATCTTAAGGTCAAGACAGAGCTGATCAGACAGACACATGATCATCTTTCTATAAGCACTGATATGGAGGAGCTGTAACCACATTAGGTTAACTGTGTGTGTGTGTGTGTGTGTGTGTGTGTGTGTGTGTGTGTGTGTGTGTGTGTGTGTGTGTGTGTGACTGTAATCACATGAAGCTGGCTCTAGAGTCTGTGTGTGTGTGTGTGACTGACTTGACACATAGTTAGTTAGTAGCTGCATCCTGTGTCAGTCTGATTTAGCTGTGTCTGTGTTTATAAACATTTAAACGAGCGCCAGGTGGATTGTTTATGAAGTTAACGAGCTCTGGCCTGAGGATCAAAGAGGTTACCACGGCGATAGGGGCCCCCGCAGGCTGAGACAGACAGAAACGTGGAGAAAAACAGCCATTTTCTGCCTCTAAACCGGTCTCACAATTAGGCTTAGCATGACAAAACGGTAACTCCTATCAGAACAAAACACAGATCAACGTTGCTCTAAGGACTTACTGAAAATTTCGGTACGATTTGGTGTTTCTACAGTAAATATTTTGGCGACGCTGGCAGTTTTAAAACATCAGGCCGTTCTGCTCCTCTCAGAAAATATTTGTATTGGACTCAATGAGGAGCAGGGACAGACGTGGCCGCACTCAGAGGCTGATTCTGTAAGTTCTGTAAGTCTCTCTGATATTTTGAGCACATGACATGAGAGATAACAAGTTTGTCTTACAAATTCTGAAAAAATGATGTCTGTAGAGTGTAAATTGTGGCCGTGCTCACAGTTTATCCAGAAAAAATACAGAATGTTTCTTCACTCTCTCCCACTCTAACTGATGATGTCACGCACTCTGACACGAACATTCTATGCAATACACACCCATTATAAACTCATAATTTCTCCAAAAATGATCATGGTCATTGATCAGGGATTGATCAAAAACTATATGACCTATCAAAACGTGGAGTAATACGACAATACACAAGACTTGTGTCTACTGTTTAAAGTTTAAATGGAGTCTCTAGGTGAAAGTATGCCTGAGCAGTAGACTTTTGTTAAACTCCAATGATTGGTCTTTTTCGCTCTTTTTTTCCCGCCCGTCCCATTGACTTACATGCAAAAATTTTGCGCAGTAAATCGCGACTTACGTCGCGAATAATTCGTACACTGTTGAGAAAAGTAATAGCACACCGATCCCGATCAGGACGCACATTTTGATATATAATTTGTCCTGCAACTCTTCGAGTTGCAGGACTAGTAGCGAACCGAAAGTTGGCCGGAAGTGGAAAAATAACTAGAAAAAGCATTTCCAAGAATGGAAATGGTGTGACTGCTGATAGCAACTGAACGCTGTTGCAGAATTAGCAAATAGTGCAAGCTGTGATCACCATACAAATGTTTGACCAAGGTCAGAATCGAACCCACATCCTCATGGTCATTAGACTTCCACTCTGCCTCTAGGCCACAGTGCACACACAGTTGCAGAGACTGTTGTCTGTTAATGATCTGCACACTGTCAACATCAAGAAAGCTTGAGAGTCAAGCTTGAATGACTTAGAATGAAAATGTCTGTGAATTTCAGGCTGAGCACTAACCATATGGCCACAGAGAACCTGAGTTACAATGAGCTTTATACTATGAGGAATCAAAGACTGTCCAATGAATTGTTCTTCTGTTTGGCCATTTTCTTCCGCCATTTTACGGTCTTCTTCTAGTCCTTCATACTTTGTGCTATTTCAACAATTCATATATCAAAACGTGCAGCTTTTTTTGAACTTTATCGGCATTACTTTTCTCTTTTTAACTATTTATACTTTTTAAAATATTTAACTTTTTCTGATTTTTTTTGCAGATCATTAACAGACAACAGTCTCTGCAACTGTGTGTGCACTGTGGCCTAGAGGCAGAGTGGAAGTCTAATGACCATGAGGTTGTGGGTTCGATTCCAACCTTGGTCAAACATTTGTATGGTGATCACTGCTTGCACTATTTGCTAATTCTGCAACAGCGTTCAGTTGCTATCAGCAGTCACACCATTTCCATTCTTGGAAATGCTTTTTCTAGTTGGAATCAAAAGTCAAGCAATGAAGTGAAAAGACTGAGGCAGGAATCGAACCCATGACCATATGATCACTAAACCTTTACTCTGCCACTCGGCTACAGAGAGCACACTGCTTTCAAAACTGTTGTCATTCATTGTGATGTGATGATGTGCTGCAAACTGGTATGAGTAATCAAGGAGATAACAAACACCTGTAACCAATTGAAGGCGGGGGAGGAGAGCAGAATTCAACATAACATAACAAGAGTTCTTCCCTTGGATTCGAACCAGTGACCTTAGGGTTGGCAAGCAGTTACCCTAACCCCTACACTACAGTGGAGTTGTGAAGAAGAGAGGTTGAGACTTTGATGAATGTGAGATTTTTTGTGAAAAAGTTAAATATTTGAAAAAGTATAAATAGTTAAAAAGAGAAAAGTAATGCCGATAAAGTTCAAAAAAAGCTGCACGTTTTGATATATGAATTGTTGAAATAGCACAAAGTATGAAGGACTAGAAGAAGACCGTAAAAAGGCGGAAGAAAATGGCCAAACAGAAGAACAATAGTGTGACTGCTTCAGCAGTCACACTAACTAGAAAAAGATAGCATTTCCTGCAGAAAATGCGTGTGAATGCTGAAAGCAGCTGAACGCTGTTGCTGAAGCAATGCTGAATGAGCTGAAGAAATTGTTGAATCAATGCTAAATTAGTTGACGAAACTGCTAAAGCAATGTTGAAAAGACTAATGCTAGAGTAGAGTAGAGTAGAGTAGAGTAGAGTAGAGTAGAGTAGAGAGTAGAGGAATACTTTATTCATCCCTAGGAGGGAAAAAGCTGAAACATATAACTTGTAGTGTGAGATGAATGCCTTTTTAAAGGTAAAAAGCAGTAGAAATGCTAAAGGGAGAAGAAAACATTGAAATTCTGCATGTTTAAATGTAATGGTTAAATAGTTGAAATCTGTAGCTAACCTGACAGGAAGGACAACTGATGAACCAGCACTAACATAGCTGAAGCAATGGCTGAGAATATATTTAAAAGTAGAAGATGTGAGACTTTGTATGAAATGGCTGGAAATTACTTGAATTGTCAAAGAAGAGTTTGAAAAATTCCTGAATTAGGAAAAAAGTTAATGCCTACTGAAATACATTGTAAACTGACAGCAGAAGAACATTGTTGAAGAATATAGATGGAGCATTAGCTGAGGAGTAGAACATGTAAACAGTGGGTTTAATGGTGTGAAATGGTTGAGAAGAGCCTCAGTAGTTTAGGATACGTGTAAAACAATGTGTTCAACATGAACAAAATGGAGAAATGTGTATTTTCAGTTTAAATAGCTAAAGAACAAAATTAACAGCAACGAGTCCATTAACTACAACAGGAAGATAGAGAGGTACATACAAAACAGTCAGACAACTGTAGGAAAAGTGTGTGTGTGTGTGTGTGTGTGTGTGTGTGTGTGTGTGAGAGAGAGTGAGGAAGATATACAAAAGTGTGTGTGTGTGTGTGTGTGTGTGTGTGTGTGTGTGTGTGAGTGAGGAAGATATACAAAAAGTTCTGGCCTGACAACTGTATGAAATGTGTGTGTGTTGGACGTGTGTGTCTGTTTGTGTATGGTTAGTGTGTGTCCATTTGTGTGTGTGTTTGTTGTGTGTGCATGTGTGTCTGTTTGTGTGTAATTGTGTAAATTGTGTATGTGTTTGGTAAGTGGTTGTATGTTTGTTGGGTGTGTGCGTGTGTGTGTGTGTGTGTGTGGTAGTTAGTGTGTGTCCATTTGTGTGTGTGTGTGTGTGTGTGTGTGTGTGTTGGATGTGTGTGTATGGTGAGTGTGTGTGTGTGTGTGTGTGTGTGTGTGTGTGTGTTTGTGTGTGTGTGTGTGTGTGTGTGTGGTAGTTAGTGTGTGTCCATTTGTGTGTGTGTGTGTGTTGGATGTGTGTGTATGGTGAGTGTGTGTCCATTTGTGTGCGTGTGTGTTGGATGTGTGTGTATGGTGTGTGTGTGTGTGTGTGTGTGTAGTAGTTAGTGTGTGTCCATTTGTGTGTGTGTGTTGGATGTGTATGCATGGTGAGTGTGTGTCCATTTGTGTGTGTGTGTGTGTGTTGGATGTGTGTGTATGGTGAGTGTGTGTCCATTTGTGTGTGTGTGTGTGTCCATTTGTGTGTGTGTGTGTGTGTGTGTGGTAGTTAGTGTGTGTCCATTTGTGTGTGTGTGTGTGTATGACCGACAGACAGTCAGACAGAGAGAATGTGTGCGTTGCCATGGTGACGTTGCCATGGTGAGGTTACCATGGTGAGGTTGCCATGGTGAGGTTACCATGTTGAGGTTACCATGTAACTGTTGGCTGGTGGCTTTAAGGTATGGTGGCAGCTTTAACCATAGGCTTTAACTGCTCTGTGACACCCTCAAACAGATCTAATGTACGACAAATCTGTACTTAGTACGAGCAAAAGGTTTACATTTTCCGAACCATAAGACCTTGCTGAACGCGTCCGTGTCACTTTGGTGTTTCTAGAGTAAAAATTGTTGATTGTGTCGCAGGTTGGAAACTTTGGGACGTTTAGAAAATCAGCGCCTACTTTTGAATGGGAGTCAATGGGAGGAGAGAGGGAAATGGCTGCACTCAGAGGCTCTTAGTTTAAATTGTGTTCGTCTCTCTGGTTTTCTGAGCACATGAAGAGATCAAGGATGAGCTTGTCTACAAGCATGCCCGAAATTATGTGTGTAGAGTGTAATCTGTGGCCGTGCTGACAGGATAGAGAGAAAAATGTGAGAGGATTTTTAGACCCTCTGTCACTCTACCAACTGCCAACGTCCGAACATTCCGTCCCATTGACTTTCATGTTAAATCTGAATTTTGTCAGAAATTTTAATGATTTTAAAACTACACATATATCTGAAACTGTTGAAGATATCAATAAGCTGAGATATAGCTGAATAGTTGAAAGGTTTGTGAACAGTTTAAAAGTTGAATGAAGTCTGTAGCTGAAAGTATGCTGAAGCTATTAGAGGCTGAATGAAGCAGAAGATTTGAAGAGTTTGAAGACTGTTTCAATTCATTTCCTATGAGAGAAAAATTGCAGAAAAAGTTAAATATTTTAAAAAGTATAAATAGTATGAAAGAGAAAAATTATAGCATAAATGTCCTGAAAAAGCTGCACGTTTTGATATATGAATTGTTGAAATAGCACAAAGTATGAAGAAGGAGTTAAACGCAGAAAAAGGGAAGAAGAAGTAAGAATAATAATAATAATAAGTATAAAGATTTGAATAACAATAGTGTGAATGCTTCCAGCATTCACACTAATAACTAGAAAAAGATAGCATTTCCTGCAGAAAATGCGTGTGAATGCTGAAAGCAGCTGAACGCTGTTGCTGAAGCAATGCTGAATGAGCTGAAGAAATTGTTGAATCAATGCTAAATTAGTTGACGAAACTGCTAAAGCAATGTTGAAAAGACTAATGCTAGAGTAGAGTAGAGTAGAGTAGAGTAGAGTAGAGAGTAGAGGAATACTTTATTCATCCCTAGGAGGGAAAAAGCTGAAACATATAACTTGTAGTGTGAGATGAATGCCTTTTTAAAGGTAAAAAGCAGTAGAAATGCTAAAGGGAGAAGAAAACATTGAAATTCTGCATGTTTAAATGTAATGGTTAAATAGTTGAAATCTGTAGCTAACCTGACAGGAAGGACAACTGATGAACCAGCACTAACATAGCTGAAGCAATGGCTGAGAATATATTTAAAAGTAGAAGATGTGAGACTTTGTATGAAATGGCTGGAAATTACTTGAATTGTCAAAGAAGAGTTTGAAAAATTCCTGAATTAGGAAAAAAGTTAATGCCTACTGAAATACATTGTAAACTGACAGCAGAAGAACATTGTTGAAGAATATAGATGGAGCATTAGCTGAGGAGTAGAACATGTAAACAGTGGGTTTAATGGTGTGAAATGGTTGAGAAGAGCCTCAGTAGTTTAGGATACGTGTAAAACAATGTGTTCAACATGAACAAAATGGAGAAATGTGTATTTTCAGTTTAAATAGCTAAAGAACAAAATTAACAGCAACGAGTCCATTAACTACAACAGGAAGATAGAGAGGTACATACAAAACAGTCAGACAACTGTAGGAAAAGTGTGTGTGTGTGTGTGTGTGTGTGTGTGTGTGTGTGTGTGTGTGTGAGAGAGAGTGAGGAAGATATACAAAAGTGTGTGTGTGTGTGTGTGTGTGTGTGTGTGTGTGTGTGAGTGAGGAAGATATACAAAAAGTTCTGGCCTGACAACTGTATGAAATGTGTGTGTGTTGGACGTGTGTGTCTGTTTGTGTATGGTTAGTGTGTGTCCATTTGTGTGTGTGTTTGTTGTGTGTGCATGTGTGTCTGTTTGTGTGTAATTGTGTAAATTGTGTATGTGTTTGGTAAGTGGTTGTATGTTTGTTGGGTGTGTGCGTGTGTGTGTGTGTGTGTGTGGTAGTTAGTGTGTGTCCATTTGTGTGTGTGTGTGTGTGTGTGTGTGTGTGTTGGATGTGTGTGTATGGTGAGTGTGTGTGTGTGTGTGTGTGTGTGTGTGTGTGTGTGTGTTTGTGTGTGTGTGTGTGTGTGTGTGTGGTAGTTAGTGTGTGTCCATTTGTGTGTGTGTGTGTGTTGGATGTGTGTGTATGGTGAGTGTGTGTCCATTTGTGTGCGTGTGTGTTGGATGTGTGTGTATGGTGTGTGTGTGTGTGTGTGTGTGTAGTAGTTAGTGTGTGTCCATTTGTGTGTGTGTGTTGGATGTGTATGCATGGTGAGTGTGTGTCCATTTGTGTGTGTGTGTGTGTGTTGGATGTGTGTGTATGGTGAGTGTGTGTCCATTTGTGTGTGTGTGTGTGTCCATTTGTGTGTGTGTGTGTGTGTGTGTGGTAGTTAGTGTGTGTCCATTTGTGTGTGTGTGTGTGTATGACCGACAGACAGTCAGACAGAGAGAATGTGTGCGTTGCCATGGTGACGTTGCCATGGTGAGGTTACCATGGTGAGGTTGCCATGGTGAGGTTACCATGTTGAGGTTACCATGTAACTGTTGGCTGGTGGCTTTAAGGTATGGTGGCAGCTTTAACCATAGGCTTTAACTGCTCTGTGACACCCTCAAACAGATCTAATGTACGACAAATCTGTACTTAGTACGAGCAAAAGGTTTACATTTTCCGAACCATAAGACCTTGCTGAACGCGTCCGTGTCACTTTGGTGTTTCTAGAGTAAAAATTGTTGATTGTGTCGCAGGTTGGAAACTTTGGGACGTTTAGAAAATCAGCGCCTACTTTTGAATGGGAGTCAATGGGAGGAGAGAGGGAAATGGCTGCACTCAGAGGCTCTTAGTTTAAATTGTGTTCGTCTCTCTGGTTTTCTGAGCACATGAAGAGATCAAGGATGAGCTTGTCTACAAGCATGCCCGAAATTATGTGTGTAGAGTGTAATCTGTGGCCGTGCTGACAGGATAGAGAGAAAAATGTGAGAGGATTTTTAGACCCTCTGTCACTCTACCAACTGCCAACGTCCGAACATTCCGTCCCATTGACTTTCATGTTAAATCTGAATTTTGTCAGAAATTTTAATGATTTTAAAACTACACATATATCTGAAACTGTTGAAGATATCAATAAGCTGAGATATAGCTGAATAGTTGAAAGGTTTGTGAACAGTTTAAAAGTTGAATGAAGTCTGTAGCTGAAAGTATGCTGAAGCTATTAGAGGCTGAATGAAGCAGAAGATTTGAAGAGTTTGAAGACTGTTTCAATGTATTTCCTATGAGAGAAAAATTGCACAAAAAGTTAAATATTTTAAAAAGTATAAATAGTATGAAAGAGAAAAATAATAGCATAAATGTCCTGAAAAAGTTGCACGTTTTGATATATGAATTGTTGAAATAGCACAAAGTATGAAGAAGGAGTTAAACGCAGAAAAAGGGAAGAAGAAGTAAGAATAATAATAACTAGAAAAAGAAAGCATTTCCTGCAGAAAATGCGTGTGAATGCTGTAAGCAGCTGAACGCTATAGAGCTCCGGACCCCACGTGACCTCCAGCGTTCGAGCGGCCATTTTGGCAGGAAACTGACCAGCTCCGAAGCATTGACTGTAAGCGCCGAAGCCGTCTGAGTTCACATGATCTCACTTTAATTCCAACACATTGGACTTAATATAAAAAAAAACTAAATGGATTAAATATTACCGACCCTTATAATGCCCCCGGGGTGCTTTTCAAAAATATTTTCGCCGAACAGGACGTCCTAGACCTGCAGTATCTGGACACAGCTACCTGATCAACTACTCTACAAGCATACAAAAGCCGGCTTTATGCTCTTTGTGCTCCACAAAATGACACAAGCAGGAAAGACGGTGACAAAAAGAAAAGAAAGAGGCAAACACATATAAGCTGTGAGTCTCCTTCGCCTCCAGCCTTTCCAAGCTGACCCAGAGCCGGTCGCAGCGCACCGCCGCATCCGCCGCGGGCTAATCAGCACCGGGGAGAGCTCCCGGCCGGCACCCCGATAGCACCCCGGACAGCTACGAGCTAACGTTAGCCATGCTACACTGCATTAACTGGGATGATACGACACTTACCCTTCTAGTGAGGATACAGCAGGTTATGCTGGTAGATTCCACAGCTGGACGTTCATCACAAAGCCAGACTGCGTCCATGTGTAACCCTCCAGGCTTCTGTATGCTTTTAGAGCAGCGCGATGCAAAGTTGATCAGGTAGCCTAACTTAGCTGTGTCCGCATACTGCAGGTCTGGGACGTCCGCCGGCGGCCGGAGATACTTTTGAAAAGCACCCCAGGGGCATTATAAGGGTCGGTAATATTTAATCTATTTAGTTTTTATATATATTAAGTCCAATGTGTTGGAATTAAAGTGAGATCATGTGAACAGACAGCTTAAAATCTTCCATTTTACTGCCAAAATGTTATGCAGCTGTTCTCCTGGTCCACCGATCCACGTCTGCCCTCCTCCCGCACTATCTACATGTACAGTCACATTGTTTACGTTACGTTGTGTGTTTTAATTAATCCTGTAACACACACAGTGTGATCGCAGTACCGACAGAGTGACAGGCAGACTCATTGTCAATGTGCAGAGGGATGAAATGACAGCTGTTACTCCCCACAGTGACTCCCGACACTTAAACCTAGTTGCTTCTATACTGAAACACCCTGACATGTCAAGCTTTAGGGTGTGTTTGAGGACTAATGTATCCGTCTAACCCACAGTCTATGGTCTAACCATCATAACTATGACACCTGAAACGGTAAACACAGCTGATCGATCGAAAAAAATTACGCCGGAGTGAATTTTTTCTGTCACTGAAAACGGCTGGTTCTTGAACGTAACTCGGTCAAAGTAAGACGTATCCTCAATATGTTTTGCAGTTCTGTTACATGCTGACAAAGTTAGACATGTAAGACTTGTATGGGCTCGGAGAAAATCACTTTGTTACTCTCGTTCCGCACCCGGCTCTCCCCTGTATCTACTCTACGAAAATCTTCAGATTCCTGCCAAAATGGCGTCGCTGTCAGTTTCGGGGCTGCGTGACGTCAGCGTGACGTCAGCTCCCGGAGCTCTATTGCTGAAGCAATGCTGAATAAGCTGAAGAAATCATTGAAACAAAGTTGAATTAGCTGAAGAACTGTTGAAAAAGTCTAACGTTGAAGCTGAAATATATAACTTGAAGATTAATGCCTTTTTAAGGACAAAAAGCAGTAGAAATGTAAAAAAAAAAAAAAAAAAAGGAGAAGAAAATGTTAAAATCCTGCATGTTGAAGATGTTTAACAGTTGAAGAGTTGAAATCTGCAGCTAGCCACAGCAAGGAAAACTGATGAACCAGCAGTAACATAGCTGAAGCAACAAGTGAGAATAGATTAAAAAGAAGGAACATGTAAGCAGGAAGCTGATTGACATGACGTGATGGAAAAAATCCTGAATTGTTTAGGTTTAAGTGTAATAAATGTGTGTTTAGTCTAAAAGCAGTAGAAATGTTGAAAAGGCAGAGGAATGTGTTGGAAAATCCTGCATTATTAAGTCTAACAGTTGAGGAGTCTGCAGTCAGCTGCAAAAAGCACTGCTACAGAAAACAGATAAACAAGTGCTAACATGGCTAAAGTAATAAGTGAAAATAGATTAACAAATGGAACCTGTAAGAAGGAGGTTTATTTTGTATGAAATGATTGGAAATTATTTAAATTGTTGAAGATTAGCATAAAGAAATTGAAAAGCTGAAGTCTACTCAAATATATTTAAACATGACAGCATGAATACATTGTTGGACTATTACTAATATAGATTAAACAATATCTAGGTGGTTGGAAATTATTTGAATTGTTGAAGATTGTGGTGAAAGAAAAATTAACATTTTAAGTACACTCAAATTACTCTAATAAAAATTATATGTGTGTTGGATATGTGTGTATGGTCAGTGTGTGTCCGTGTGTGTGTGTGTGTGTGTGTGTGTGTGTGTGTGTGTGTGTGTGTGTGTGTGTGTGTGTGTGTGTGTGTGTGTGTGTGTGTGTGTGTGTTGGATATGTGTGTATGGTCAGTGTGTGTCCGTGTGTGTGTGTGTGTGTGTGTGTGTGTGTGTGTGTGTGTGTGTGTGTGTGTGTGTGTCCGTGTGTGTGTGTGTGTGTGTGTGTGTGTGTGTGTGTTGGATATGTGTGTATGGTCAGTGTGTGTCCATTTGTGTGTGTGACCGACAGACAGTCAAATAGAGAGAATGTGTGTGCGTTGCCATGGTGACGTTGCCATGGTGAGGTTACCATGGTGAGGTTGCCATGTTGAGGTTACCATGTAACTGTTGGCTGGTGGCTTTAAGGTATGGTGGCAGCTTTAACCATAGGCTTTAACTGCTCTGTGACACCCTCAAACAGATCTAATGTACGACAAATCTGTACTTAGTACGAGCAAAAGGTTTACATTTTCCGAACCATAAGACCTTGCTGAACGCGTCCATGTCACTTTGGTGTTTCTAGAGTAAAAATTGTTGATTGGATCGCAGGTTGGAAACTTTGGGACGTTTAGAAAATCAGCGCCTACTTTTGAATGGGAGTCAATGGGAGGAGAGAGGGAAATGGCTGCACTCGGAGGCTCCCAGTTTAAATTGTGTTCGTCTCTCTGGTTTTTTGAGCACATGAAGAGATCAAGGATGAGCTTGTCTACAAGCATGCCCGAAATTATGTGTGTAGAGTGTAATCTGTGGCCGTGCTGGCAGGATAGAGAGAAAAATGTGAGAGGATTTTTAGACCCTCTGTCACTCTACCAACTGCCAACGTCCGAACATTCCGTCCCATTGACTTTCATGTTAAATCTGAATTTTGTCAGAAATTTTAATGATTTTAAAACTATACATATATCTGAAACTGTTGAAGATATCAATAAGCTGAGATATAGCTGAATAGTTGAAAGGTTTGTGAACAGTTTAAAAGTTGAATGAAGTCTGTAGCTGAAAGTATGCTGAAGCTATTAGAGGCTGAATGAAGCAGAAGATTTGAAGAGTTTGAAGACTGTTTCAATTCATTTCCTATGAGAGAAAAATTGCAGAAAAAGTTAAATATTTTAAAAAGTATAAATAGTATGAAAGAGAAAAATAATAGCATAAATGTCCTGAAAAAGCTGCACGTTTTGATATATGAATTGTTGAAATAGCACAAAGTATGAAGAAGTAGTTAAACACAGAAAAAGGGAAGAAGACTCAGAATAATAATAATAATAATAATAATAATAATAATAAGTTTAAAGAAACAAAATGGCCGAACAGAATAACAATACTGTGAATGCTTCCAGCATTCACACTAACTAGAAAAAGATAGCATTTCCTGCAGAAAATGCGTGTGAATGCTGAAAGCAGCTGAACGCTATTGCTGAAGCAATGCTGAATAAGCTGAAGAAATCATTGAAACAAAGTTGAATTAGCTGAAGAACTGTTGAAAAAGTCTAACGTTGAAGCTGAAACATATAACTTGAAGATTAATGCCTTTTTAAGGACAAAAAGCAGTAGAAATGTAAAAAAAAAAAAAAAAAAGGAGAAGAAAATGTTAAAATCCTGCATGTTGAAGATGTTTAACAGTTGAAGAGTTGAAATCTGCAGCTAGCCACAGCAAGGAAAACTGATGAACCAGCAGTAACATAGCTGAAGCAACAAGTGAGAATAGATTAAAAAGAAGGAACATGTAAGCAGGAAGCTGATTGACATGACGTGATGGAAAAAATCCTGAATTGTTTAGGTTTAAGTGTAATAAATGTGTGTTTAGTCTAAAAGCAGTAGAAATGTTGAAAAGGCAGAGGAATGTGTTGGAAAATCCTGCATTATTAAGTCTAACAGTTGAGGAGTCTGCAGTCAGCTGCAAAAAGCACTGCTACAGAAAACAGATAAACAAGTGCTAACATGGCTAAAGTAATAAGTGAAAATAGATTAACAAATGGAACCTGTAAGAAGGAGGTTTATTTTGTATGAAATGATTGGAAATTATTTAAATTGTTGAAGATTAGCATAAAGAAATTGAAAAGCTGAAGTCTACTCAAATATATTTAAACATGACAGCATGAATACATTGTTGGACTATTACTAATATAGATTAAACAATATCTAGGTGGTTGGAAATTATTTGAATTGTTGAAGATTGTGGTGAAAGAAAAATTAACATTTTAAGTACACTCAAATTACTCTAATAAAAATTATATGTGTGTTGGATATGTGTGTATGGTCAGTGTGTGTCCGTGTGTGTGTGTGTGTGTGTGTGTGTGTGTGTGTGTGTGTGTTGGATATGTGTGTATGGTCAGTGTGTGTCCGTGTGTGAGTGTGTGTGTGTGTGTGTGTGTGTGTGTGTGTGTCCGTGTGTGTGTGTGTGTGTGTGTGTGTGTGTGTGTGTGTGTGTGTGTGTGTGTGGTAGTTAGTGTGTGTCCATTTGTGTGTGTGTGTGTGTGTGTGTGTGTGTGTATGACCGACAGACAGTCAGACAGAGAGAATGTGTGTGCGTTTGCCATGGTGACGTTGCCATGGTGAGGTTACCATGGTGAGGTTGCCATGTTGAGGTTACCATGTAACTGTTGGCTGGTGGCTTTAAGGTATGGTGGCAGCTTTAACCATAGGCTTTAACTGCTCTGTGACACCCTCAAACAGATCTAATGTACGACAAATCTGTACTTAGTACGAGCAAAAGGTTTACATTTTCCGAACCATAAGACCTTGCTGAACGCGTCCGTGTCACTTTGGTGTTTCTAGAGTAAAAATTGTTGATTGTGTCGCAGGTTGGAAACTTTGGGACGTTTAGAAAATCAGCGCCTACTTTTGAATGGGAGTCAATGAGAGGAGAGAGGGAAATGGCTGCACTCAGAGGCTCCCAGTTTAAATTGTGTTCGTCTCTCTGGTTTTTTGAGCACATGAAGAGATCAAGGATGAGCTTGTCTACAAGCATGCCCGAAATTATGTGTGTAGAGTGTAATCTGTGGCCGTGCTGGCAGGATAGAGAGAAAAATGTGAGAGGATTTTTAGACCCTCTGTCACTCTACCAACTGCCAACGTCACGAACATTCCGTCCCATTGACTTTCATGTTAAATCTGAATTTTGTCAGAAATTTTAATGATTTTTAAAACTATACATATATCTGAAACTGTTGAAGATATCAATAAGCTGAGATATAGCTGAATAGTTGAAAGGTTTGTGAACAGTTTAAAAGTTGAATGAAGTCTGTAGCTGAAAGTATGCTGAAGCTATTAGAGGCTGAATGAAGCAGAAGATTTGAAGAGTTTGAAGACTGTTTCAATTCATTTCCTATGAGAGAAAAATTGCAGAAAAAGTTAAATATTTTAAAAAGTATAAATAGTATGAAAGAGAAAAATAATAGCATAAATGTCCTGAAAAAGCTGCACGTTTTGATATATGAATTGTTGAAATAGCACAAAGTATGAAGAAGGAGTTAAACGCAGAAAAAGGGAAGAAGAAGTAAGAATAATAATAATAATAAGTATAAAGATTTGAATAACAATAGTGTGAATGCTTCCAGCATTCACACTAATAACTAGAAAAAGATAGCATTTCCTGCAGAAAATGCGTGTGAATGCTGAAAGCAGCTGAACGCTGTTGCTGAAGCAATGCTGAATGAGCTGAAGAAATTGTTGAATCAATGCTAAATTAGTTGACGAAACTGCTAAAGCAATGTTGAAAAGACTAATGCTAGAGTAGAGTAGAGTAGAGTAGAGTAGAGTAGAGAGTAGAGGAATACTTTATTCATCCCTAGGAGGGAAAAAGCTGAAACATATAACTTGTAGTGTGAGATGAATGCCTTTTTAAAGGTAAAAAGCAGTAGAAATGCTAAAGGGAGAAGAAAACATTGAAATTCTGCATGTTAAATGTAATGGTTAAATAGTTGAAATCTGTAGCTAACCTGACAGGAAGGACAACTGATGAACCAGCACTAACATAGCTGAAGCAATGGCTGAGAATATATTTAAAAGTAGAAGATGTGAGACTTTGTATGAAATGGCTGGAAATTACTTGAATTGTCAAAGAAGAGTTTGAAAAATTCCTGAATTAGGAAAAAAAGTTAATGCCTACTGAAATACATTGTAAACTGACAGCAGAAGAACATTGTTGAAGAATATAGATGGAGCATTAGCTGAGGAGTAGAACATGTAAACAGCGGGTTTAATGGTGTGAAATGGTTGAGAAGAGCCTCAGTAGTTTAGGATACGTGTAAAACAATGTGTTCAACATGACCAAAATGGGGAAATGTGTATTTTCAGTTTAAATAGCTAAAGAACAAAATTAACAGCAACGAGTCCATTAACTACAACAGGAAGATAGAGAGGTACATTACAAAACAGTCAGACAACTGTAGGAAAAGTGTGTGTGTGTGTGTGTGTGTGTGTGTGTGTGTGTGTGTGTGTGTGTGTGTGTGTGTGTGTGTGTGTGTGTGTGTGTGTGTGTGTGAGAGAGAGTGAGGAAGATATACAAAAGTGTGTGTGTGTGTGTGTGTGTGTGTGTGTGTGTGTGTGTGTGTGTGAGTGAGGAAGATATACAAAAAGTTCTGGCCTGACAACTGTATGAAATGTGTGTGTGTTGGACGTGTGTGTCTGTTTGTGTATGGTTAGTGTGTGTCCATTTGTGTGTGTGTTTGTTGTGTGTGCATGTGTGTCTGTTTGTGTGTAATTGTGTAAATTGTGTATGTGTTTGGTAAGTGGTTGTATGTTTGTTGGGTGTGTGCGTGTGTGTGTGTGTGTGTGTGTGTGTGGTAGTCAGTGTGTGTCCATTTGTGTGTGTGTGTGTGTGTGTGTGTGTGTTGGATGTGTGTGTATGGTGAGTGTGTGTGTGTGTGTGTGTGTGTGTGTTTGTGTGTGTGTGTGTGTGTGTGGTAGTTAGTGTGTGTCCATTTGTGTGTGTGTGTGTGTGTGTGTTGGATGTGTGTGTATGGTGAGTGTGTGTCCATTTGTGTGCGTGTGTGTTGGATGTGTGTGTATGGTGTGTGTGTGTGTGTGTGTGTGTGTAGTAGTTAGTGTGTGTCCATTTGTGTGTGTGTGTTGGATGTGTATGCATGGTGAGTGTGTGTCCATTTGTGTGTGTGTGTGTGTGTGTTGGACGTGTGTGTATGGTGAGTGTGTGTCCATTTGTGTGTGTGTGTGTGTCCATTTGTGTGTGTGTGTGTGTGTGTGTGTGTGGTAGTTAGTGTGTGTCCATTTGTGTGTGTGTGTGTGTATGACCGACAGACAGTCAGACAGAGAGAATGTGTGCGTTGCCATGGTGACGTTGCCATGGTGAGGTTACCATGGTGAGGTTGCCATGGTGAGGTTACCATGTTGAGGTTACCATGTAACTGGTGGCTGGTGGCTTTAAGGTATGGTGGCAGCTTTAACCATAGGCTTTAACTGCTCTGTGACACCCTCAAACAGATCTAATGTACGACAAATCTGTACTTAGTACGAGCAAAAGGTTTACATTTTCCGAACCATAAGACCTTGCTGAACGCGTCCGTGTCACTTTGGTGTTTCTAGAGTAAAAATTGTTGATTGTGTCGCAGGTTGGAAACTTTGGGACGTTTAGAAAATCAGCGCCTACTTTTGAATGGGAGTCAATGGGAGGAGAGAGGGAAATGGCTGCACTCGGAGGCTCTTAGTTTAAATTGTGTTCGTCTCTCTGGTTTTCTGAGCACATGAAGAGATCAAGGATGAGCTTGTCTACAAGCATGCCCGAAATTATGTGTGTAGAGTGTAATCTGTGGCCGTGCTGACAGGATAGAGAGAAAAATGTGAGAGGATTTTTAGGACCCTCTGTCACTCTACCAACTGCCAACGTCCGAACATTCCGTCCCATTGACTTTCATGTTAAATCTGAATTTTGTCAGAAATTTTAATGATTTTAAAACTACACATATATCTGAAACTGTTGAAGATATCAATAAGCTGAGATATAGCTGAATAGTTGAAAGGTTTGTGAACAGTTTAAAAGTTGAATGAAGTCTGTAGCTGAAAGTATGCTGAAGCTATTAGAGGCTGAATGAAGCAGAAGATTTGAAGAGTTTGAAGACTGTTTCAATGTATTTCCTATGAGAGAAAAATTGCACAAAAAGTTAAATATTTTAAAAAAGTATAAATAGTATGAAAGAGAAAAATAATAGCATAAATGTCCTGAAAAAGTTGCACGTTTTGATATATGAATTGTTGAAATAGCACAAAGTATGAAGAAGGAGTTAAACGCAGAAAAAGGGAAGAAGAAGTAAGAATAATAATAATAATAAGTATAAAGATTTGAATAACAATAGTGTGAATGCTTCCAGCATTCACACTAATAAGTATAAAGATTTGAATAACAATAGTGTGAATGCTTCCAGCATTCACACTAACTAGGAAAAAATCCACACAATAACAGTAGTGCCCGGGCTTCGCCCGGGCACTGGTCCCTGCAGCTATTTCATAGCTGTAGGGATCAGTGCCCGGTGCGATTGCCCGTGGCCCTAATAACTAGAAAATTTCCTCTCGGGTAATTTTGAATGGGCCACGGGAGCTACTGCGGGTTGTGCCATCTCTGTCAACATGGGAATCAAACCCATGATCTTAAGGTCAAGACAGAGCTGATCAGACAGACACATGATCATCTTTCTATAAGCACTGATATGGAGGAGCTGTAACCACATTAGGTTACCTGTGTGTGTGTGTGTGTGTGTGTGTGTGTGTGTGTGTGTGTGTGTGTGTGTGTGTGTGTGTGTGACTGTAATCACATGAAGCTGGCTCTAGAGTCTGTGTGTGTGTGTGTGTGTGACTGACTTGTCACATAGTTAGTTAGTAGCTGCATCCTGTGTCAGTCTGATTTAGCTGTGTCTGTGTTTATAAACATTTAAACGAGCGCCAGGTGGATTGTTTATGAAGTTAACGAGCCATGGCCTGAGGATCAAAGAGGTTACCACGGCGATAGGGGCCCCCGCAGGCTGAGACAGACAGAAACGTGGAGAAAAACAGCCATTTTCTGCCTCTAAACCGGCCTCACAATTAGGCTTAGCATGACAAAACGGTAACTCCTATCAGAACAAAACACAGATCAACGTTGCTCTAAGGACTTACTGAAAATTTCGGTACGATTTGGTGTTTCTACAGTAAATATTTTGGCGACGCTGGCAGTTTTAAAACATCAGGCCGTTCTGCTCCTCTCAGAAAATATTTGTATTGGACTCAATGAGGAGCAGGGACAGACGTGGCCGCACTCAGAGGCTGATTCTGTCAATTCTGTAAGTCTCTCTGATATTTTGAGCACATGACATGAGAGATAACAAGTTTGTCTTACAAATTCTGAAAAAATTATGTCTGTAGAGTGTAAATTGTGGCCGTGGTGGCAATTTATCCAGAAAAAATACAGAATGTTTCTTCACTCTCTCCCACTCTAACCGATGATGTCACGCACTCTGACACGAACATTCCATGCAATACACACCCATTATAAACTCATAATTTCTCCAAAAATGATCATGGTCATTGATCAGGGTAGTGTTGTCACGATACCAACATTTTGGTACCGGTATCGGTACCAACATGTTTTTCGATACTTTTCGATACTTTTCGGTACTTTTCCAAATAAAAAGAGAACACAAAAAATGTCATTATTGACTTTATTTTAATAGAAAATCTTAGAACTATAACATATGCATCAGTACTGAACTCTTCCTAAATTAAATCATTAGTTGTCTGTTTAAAAATGATTATCAACTGCGTTATTTGAGGTCTGAAAAAAACTGCATCTTTTTTTGTTATTTTGACCAGCTGTAATTTTTGGGAGAAATTGTTCTCAGTAGTTTATAGAATGAAACACAAACGTTCATTTTACACAAACACACACCTATTGTTTCCCATATGCAGCGCCACAGAATCAAGACCAAGCCCCCCCCCTCCCCACCCCCCCATCAACGCAATATCGCTCCGTTAATTCATCTCCGCGTAGCGCTGTTCACTCACTCACTCACAGAGAGAGGGAGAGAGAGAGAGACAGAGAGCATGCCAGTGGTGATCCGCGGTAAAAACGGACTTATCAACCAGCTGTTTGCATTAATTAACGAGTCTGTGGCGGCCGTCTCTCTCGCGCGCGGCGCGCACGCACACACACACAGACACACATAAACACAGGCACATGGACAGGTGGCGCTGTA
The DNA here is from genome assembly GCF_045865225.1 of Trachurus japonicus. Lineage (NCBI taxonomy): Eukaryota > Metazoa > Chordata > Actinopteri > Carangiformes > Carangidae > Trachurus > Trachurus japonicus. The sequence goes on along the minus strand of NW_028220711.1, from coordinate 10,048 downwards.
ACGGTAATAAAAACAGCACCTTGCTTCGTTTGTGGCTGCTCACTCGCTCGCCGCGGCTCAAATTACAATGCGGCGACTTCACGCGGCGACGTCACCGCTGCCGGCGGCGCAAAATGAAAGTACCGGTCCCATCTAAGCGCAGTATGGTACCTTTTTAAATGCGTCAGTACCCCGGTACCACTCTAGTACCGGTATACCGTACAACCCTAGATCAGGGATTGATCAAAAACTATATGACCTATCAAAACGTGGAGTAATACGACAATACACAAGACTTGTGTCTACTGTTTAAAGTTTAAATGGAGTCTCTAGGTGAAAGTATGCCTGAGCAGTAGACGTTTGTTAAACTCCAATGATTGGTCTTTTTCGCTCTTTTTTTTCCGCCCGTCCCATTGACTTACATGCAAAATTTTTGCGCAGTTTTTCGCGACTACGTCGCGAAAAATTCGTAAACTGTTGAGAAAAGTAATAGCACACCGATCCCGATCAAGACGCACGTTTTGATATATAATATGTCCTGCAACTCTTCGAGTTGCAGGACTAGTAGCGAATCGAAATCTGGCCGGAAGATGAAAAATAACTAGAAAAAGCATTTCCAAGAATGGAAATGGTGTGAATGCAATGCTGAATGAGCTGAAGAAAGAAAGAAAGAAAGAAAGAAAGAAAGAAAGAAAGAAAGAAAGAAAGAAAGAAAGAAAGAAAGAAAGAAAGAAACAAACAAACAAACAAACAAAGAAGTAAAAAGACATAAATGGAGTGAAAGAAAGAAAGAAAGAAAAACAAAGGAAGAGAAAAGGAGTAGAAAGAAAGAAAGAAAGAAAGAATCAAGCAAACAAAGAAGTAAAAAGACAGAAATGGAGTGAAAGAAAGAAAGAAAGAAAGAATAGATAGATCAGAGGGGTTAAAAAATAGGGAGGGGTACAGATAGATAGATAGATAGATAGATAGATAGATAGATAGATAGATAGATAGATAGATAGATAGATAGATAGATAGATAGATAGATAGATAGATAGATAGATAGATAGATAGATAGATAGATAGATAGATAGATAGATAGATAGATAGATAGATAGATAGATAGATCAGAGGGGTTAAAAAATAGGGAGGGGTATAGATAGATAGATAGATAGATAGATAGATAGATAGATAGATAGATAGATAGATAGATAGATAGATAGATAGATAGATAGATAGATAGATAGATAGATAGATAGATAGATAGATAGATAGATAGATAGATAGATAGATAGATAGATAGATAGATAGATAGATAGATAGATAGATAGATAGATAGATCAGAGGGGTTAAAAAATAGGGAGGGGTATAGATAGATAGATAGATAGATAGATAGATAGATAGATAGATAGATAGATAGATAGATAGATAGATAGATAGATAGATAGATAGATAGATAGATAGATAGATAGATAGATAGATAGATAGATAGATAGATAGATAGATAGATCAGAGGGGTTAACAAATAGGGAGGGGTATAGATAGATAGATAGATAGATAGATAGATAGATAGATAGATAGATAGATAGATAGATAGATAGATAGATAGATAGATAGATAGATAGATCCTATGTCCTAGGCTCCACCTGGAATTACACTACTATGAGAAAAATATAAATTGTTGGAGATGTTTACATCAAAAGTATAAAATAATTGAGAGGCTGATGAATTTGAGCTGAAAACCTGTGTGTGTGTGTCTGGGTGTGTGAGTCTGACGGTCTCTCTGTCTGTGTGTACATGTGCAGAAAGTAAAACTGTTGATAAGCGCCACAGAACTCCTCTCTCCCTAATGATCTGATTGATTACACCTGTGTGGCAGCCTGCCCTCAGAAGTTACCATGGCGACTACCATGCTTACATTTTACTGTATGGAACAGTGTTGTGTTTGTGTGTTTGTCTGTTTGTGTATGCGTGCATGTGTGACTGTGTGTGAGTGTCTGTGTGTGTCTGTCTGTGTGAGTGTGATGCCTGTGTTTGTGCGTGGACATCCTCTGTCAGTCTGGTTTATCATGTGTGTGTGTGGGGCTGTGTTTAAAAACATCTTAACGAGCGGCCAGGCTGCACCTGCACTGTTCTATTAATAGACATGATAACGAGCTGGCCCCAACAGCTGGACCAACTGCACACAGAGCAGAGCAGAGCAGAGAGATTTGAGCTCTGTGCAGCTTCCCAAAAACAGCCCAGAAAAAGAGAACCGTAACTCTTATCAGAATGTGGTCCTGACCATCGGGGCAAGGAGACCTTCCTGAGCGAGCCAATGTGCATTAAATGTTTGTAGGGCAAAAACTTTTCTTGCCGTCGCAAGGTAGAAAAGGGGGGCATTTCTGTTTTTCTAAAAAAATCAGCTCCTACTTTTATATTGAAGTGGATGAGCCACTGGAGCGGGTCTAGCTGGACAATTAAGCTCATTGAGACAATTCTGTAAGTCTGTCTGCTGTTTTGAGCACATCAGATGAGACACGACAAGTGTGGCTACAAAACTGGAGAGGAAATCATGTGTCTAGAGTTTAATTTGTGGCCATGCGGCAATTTATCCAGAAAAAATCCTGAATGTTTTTTCGATCCTCTCACTCTAACGATGATGTCACTCACTCTAAGCCCTGCTCGTTAAGCGCAATACACAACCATTATAAAGTTGGATTTTGTCGAAAATTTTAATGATTTTAAAACAGCCAAATACCTAAAAACTGTTGAAGATATCAATAAGCTGAGTAATATGTGAATAGATTAAAAGTTCGTCTACAGTTTAAAAGTCAAATGGAGTCTGTGGGAGAAAGTATGCTGACGTTTTAGAGGTTCAAAGTAGTAAGAAAATTTTAAAAGTTTGAAGATGTTTTCAATGCATTCCTATGGGAAAAAATTAGCAGAAAAAAGTTAAATATTTTAAAAAGTATAAATAGTTAAAAAGAGAAAAGTAATGCCGATAAAGTTCAAAAAAAGCTGCACGTTTTGATATATGAATTGTTGAAATCGCACAAAGTATGAAGGACTAGTTTAAAACCGTAGAAAGGCGGAAAGTAGTAAGAAGAAAAATAAAGAAAATGGCCGAACCGAATAACAATAGTGTGAATGCCTTTTGCATTCACACTAACTAGAAAAAACATTTCCAAGAATGGAAATGGTGTGAATGCAATGCTGAATGAGCTGAAGAAAGAAAGAAAGAAAGAAAGAAAGAAAGAAAGAAAAAAACAAACAAACAAACAAACAAACAAAGAAGTAAAAAGACATAAATGGAGTGAAAGAAAGAAAGAAAGAAAAACAAAGGAAGAGAAAAGGAGTAGAAAGAAAGAAAGAAAGAAAGAAAGAAAGAAAGAAAGAAAGAAAGAAAGAAACAATCAAGCAAACAAAGAAGTAAAAAGACAGAAATGGAGTGAAAGAAAGAAAGAAAGAAAGAAAGAAAGAAAGAAAGAAAGAAAGAAAGAAAGAAAGAAAGAAAGAAAGAAAGAAAGAAAGAAGAAAAAGAGAGAGGGGGATGATAGGTAGAAAGAGGTAGATGGATGGATGGATGGATGGAGAGGGAAGGATAGAAAAAGTTACGTAAAATACAAATGAAGGAGTAGAAGAAAGAAAGAAAGAAAAAAAGGAGACAGAGGGGTTAAAAAATAGGGAGGGGTATAGATAGATAGATAGATAGATCAGAGGGGTTAAAAAATAGGGAGGGGTATAGATAGATAGATAGATAGATCAGAGGGGTTAAAAAATAGGGAGGGGGATAGATAGATAGATAGATAGATAGATAGATAGATAGATAGATAGATAGATAGATAGATAGATAGATAGATAGATAGATAGATAGATAGATAGATAGATAGATAGATAGATAGATAGATAGATAGATAGATAGATAGATAGATAGATAGATAGATAGATAGATAGGACACATGTTAAAAGCTGCGTCCTATGTCCTAGGCTCCACCTGTAATTACACTACTATTTATAGAGGTGGAAAGGTTAAATGTCTGAACTGAAATTCATGAGAAAAAAATTAATTGTTGGAGATGTTTACATCAAAAGTATAAAATAATTGAGAGCCTGATGAATTTGAGCTGAAAACCTGTGTGTGTGTGTGTGTGTGTGTGTGTGTGTGTGTGTGTGTGTGTGTGTGAGTCTGGCGGTCTCTCTGTCTGTGTGTACATGTGCAGAAAGTAAAACTGTTATGCGCCACATAACTCCTCTCTCCCTATTGATCTGATTGATTACACCTGTGTGGCAGCCTGCCCTCAGAAGTTACCATGGCGACTACCATGCTTACATTTTACTGTGTGGAACAGTGTTGTGTTGTGTCTGTTTGTCTGTTTGTGTATGCGTGCATGTGTGACTGTGTGTGAGTGTCTGTGTGTGTCTGTCTGTGTGAGTGTGCATGCCTGTGTTTGTGCGTGGACATCCTCTGTCAGTCTGGTTTATCATGTGTCTGTGTGGGGCTGTGTTTAAAAACATCTTAACGAGCAGCCAGGCTGCACCTGCACTGTTCTATTAATAGACTTTGATAACGAGCTGGCCCCAACAGCTGGACCAACTGCACACAGAGCAGAGCAGAGAGATTTGAGCTCTGTGCAGCTTCCCAAAACAGCCCATAAAAAGAGAACCGTAACTCTTATCAGAATGTGGCCATGACTACTGGGAGAGGAGACCTTCCTGAGCACATTGATGTGCATTAAATGTTTGTAGGGCAAAAACTTTTCTCAGAATCGCAAGGTAGAAAAGGGGGGCATTTCTGCTTTTCTAAAAAAATCAGCTCCTACTTTTATATTGAAGTGGATGAGCCACTGGAGCGGGTCTAGCTGGACAATTAGGCTCACTGAGACAATTCTGTAAGTCTGTCTGCTGTTTTGAGCACATCAGATGAGAGACGACAAGTGTGGCTACAAACCGGTGAGGAAATCATGTGTCTAGAGTTTAATTTGTGGCCGTACTGGCAATTTATCCAGAAAAAATCCAGGATGTTTTTTCGATCCCTCTCACTCTAACGATGATGTCACTCACTCTAAGCCCTGCTCGTTAAGCGCAATACACAACCACTATAAAGTTGGATTTTGTCGAAAATTTTAATGATTTTAAAACGGCCACATATCAGAAACTGTTGAAGATATTAATAAGCTGAGTAATATGTGAATAGATTAAAAGTTTGTCTACAATTTAAAAGACAAATGGAGTCTGTGGGAGAAAGTATGCTGAAGTTTAAGAGGTTCAAAGTAGTAAGAAGATTTTAAAAGTTTGAAGACATTTTCAATGCATTCCTATGGGAAAAAATTTGCAGAAAAAGTTAAATATTTTAAAAAGTATAAATAGTTAAAAAGAGAAAAGTAATGCCGATAAAGTTCAAAAAAAGCTGCACGTTTTGATATATGAATTGTTGAAATCGCACAAAGTATGAAGGACTAGTTAAAGACCGTAAAAAGGAGGAAAGTAGTAAGAACTAGAAAAAACATTTCCAAGAATGGAAATGGTGTGAATGCTGTAAGCAATGCTAAATGAGCTGAAGAAATTGTTGAAACAATGCTAAATGAGCTGAAGAAAGAAAGAAAGAAAGAAAGAAAGAAAGAAAGAAAGAAAGAAAGAAAGAAAGAAAGAAAGAAAGAAAGAAAGAAAGAAAGAAAGAAAGAAGAGAGAAAGAAGAAAAGGACAGAAGGAAAGAAAGAAAATCGGAAGGGTAGATGGAGAAAGAAAGAAAGAAAGAACAAAAGGACAGAAAGAAAGAAAAAGACACAGAGAGAAGGGTAGATAGAGAAAGAAAAAGGTAAGAAAAACAGAATAATAGAAGATAAAGAGAATAGAGAATGAATGAAAGAGACAGAGGGGTAGTAAGAAAGAAGTAAAGAAATTGGGGTGGATAAATGAAAGAGAGAGATATACAGAGAGCGGTAGAAAGAAAGAAAGAAAGAAAGAAAGAAAGAAAGAAAGAAAGAAAGAAAGAAAGAAAGAAAGAAAGAAAGAAAGAAAGAAATGGGGTAGAAACAAAGAAAGAGAAAAGGAGTAGAAAGAAAGAAAGAAAGAAAGAAAAAGATTGGAACAAGAGAGAAAAAAGAAAAGGACAGAAGGAAAGAAAGAAAATGGGAAGGGTAGATGGAGAAAGAAAGAAAGAAAGAAAGAAAGATAGAAAGAAAGAAAGAAAGAAAGAAAGAAAGAAAGAAAGAAAGAAAGAAAAAGACACAGAGAGAAGGGTAGATAGAGAAAGACAAAGGAAAGAAAAACAGAAAGATAGAAGATAAAGAGAATAGAGAATGAATGAAAGAGACAGAGGGGTAGTAAGAAAGAAGGAAAGAAATTGGGGTGGATAAATGAAAGAGAGAGATATACGGAGAGCGGTAGAAAGAAAGAAATGGGGTAGAAACAAAGAAAGAGAAAAGGAGTAGAAAGAAACAAAGAAGTAAAAATAAATGGGGTAGAAGAAAGAAAGAAGAAAAAGAGAGAGGGGGATGATAGATAGAACGAGGTAGATGGATGGATGGATGGATGGAGAGGGAAATATAGAAATAAGTTATGTAAAATACAAATGAAGGAGTAAAAGAAGGAAAGAAAAAGTGAAAAAAGAGACAAAGGGTTTGAAGAGATAGATAGATAGATAGATAGATAGATAGATAGATAGATAAGATAGATAGATAGGATAGATAGATAGATAGATAGATAGATAGGATAGATTAGATAGATAGATAGATAGATAGATAGATAGATAGATAGATAGATAGATAGATAGATAGATAGATAGATAGATAGATAGATAGATAGATTTGACACATGTTAAAAGCTGCATCCTATATCCCAGGCTCCACCTGTAATTGTACTACTATTAATAGAGTTGGAAAGACTAAACGTCTGAACTTAAATTCATGAGAAAAATATAAATTGTTGGAGATGTTTACATCAAAAGTATAAAGTAATTGAGAGGCTGATGAATTTGAGCTGAAAACCTGTGTGTGTGTCTGGGTGTGTGAGTCTGACGGTCTCTCTGTCTGCGTGTACATGTGCAGAAAGTAAAACTGTTGATAAGCGCCACAAAACTCCTCTCTCCCTAATGATCTGATTGATTACACCTGCGTGGCAGCCTGCCCTCAGAAGTTACCATGGCGACTACCATGCTTACATTTTACTGTGTGGAACAGTGTTGTGTTGTGTCTGTTTGTCTGTTTGTGTATGTGTGCATGTGTGACTGTGTGTGAGTGTCTGTGTGTGTCTGTCTGTGTGAGTGTGATGCCTGTGTTTGTGCGTGGACATCCTCTGTCAGTCTGGTTTATCATGTGTCTGTGTGGGGCTGTGTTTAAAAACATCTTAACGAGCGGCCAGGCTGCACCTGCACTTGTTCTATTAATAGACTTTGATAACGAGCTGGCCGCTACAGCTGGACCAACTGCACACAGAGCAGAGCAGAGCAGAGCAGAGAGATTTGAGCTCTGTGCAGCTTCCGAAAACAGCCCAGAAAAAGAGAACCGTAACTCTTATCAGAATGTGGCCATGACTACTGGGCAAGGAGACCTTCCTGAGCACATTGATGTGCATTAAATGTTTGTAGGGCAAAAGCTTTTCTCAGAATCGCAAGGTAGAAAAGGGGGGCATTTCTGCTTTTCTAAAAAAATCAGCTCCTACTTTTATATTGAAGTGGATGAGCCACTGGAGCGGGTCTAGCTGGACAATTAGGCTCATTGAGACAATTCTGTAAGTCTGTCTGCTGTTTTGAGCACATCAGATGAGACACGACAAGTGTGGCTACAAACCGGTGAGGAAATTATGTGTCTAGAGTTTAATTTGTGGCCGTGGTGGCAATTTATCCAGAAAAAATCCAGGATGTTTTTTCGATCCCTCTCACTCTAACGATGATGTCACTCACTCTAAGCCCTGCTCGTTAAGCGCAATACACAACCATTATAAAGTTGGATTTTGTCGAAAATTTTAATGATTTTAAAACGGCCACATATCAGAAACTGTTGAAGATATTAATAAGCTGAGTAATATGTGAATAGATTAAAAGTTTGTCTACAATTTAAAAGACAAATGGAGTCTGTGGGAGAAAGTATGCTGAAGTTTTAGAGGTTCAAAGTAGTAAGAAGATTTTAAAAGTTTGAAGACATTTTCAATGCATTCCTATGGGAAAAAATTTGCAGAAAAAGTTAAATATTTTAAAAAGTATAAATAGTTAAAAAGAGAAAAGTAATGCCGATAAAGTTCAAAAAAAGCTGCACGTTTTGATATATGAATTGTTGAAATCGCACAAAGTATGAAGGACTAGTTAAAGACCGTAAAAAGGAGGAAAGTAGTAAGAATAAAAAAAGAGAATAAAGATTTGAATAACAATAGTGTGAATGCTTTCAGCATTCACACTAATAAAAAAAGAGAATAAAGATTTGAATAACAATAGTGTGAATGCCTTTTGCATTCACACTAATAAAAACTAGAAAAAGCATTTCCAAGAATGGAAATGGTGTGACTGCTGATAGCAACTGAATGCTGTTGCAGAATTAGCAAATAGCGCAAGCAGTGATCACCATACAAATGTTTGACCAAGGTCAGAATCGAACCCACAACCTCATGGTCATTAGACTTCCACTCTGCCTCTAGGCCACAGTGCACACACAGTTGCAGAGACTGTTGTCTGTTAATGATCTGAACACTGTCAACATCAAGAAAGCTTGAGAGTCAAGCTTGAATGACTTAGAATGAAAATTTCTGTGAATTTCAGGCTGAGAGCAGCAGTTTCAACATGAAGCAAGTTATCAGAAGTCAACAGAGGACAACTGGGAAAATAATTCACTATAATTGTTGTTGAGGCAAGATTTGAACCAGCAACCTTCAGGTCTCCAGACCAGCAAGCTAACCACTAGGCTACAGACAGAGACAGTATGTGAGGGGTAAAGAAAACCTTTGATAAGAGGATCACTGGCTTCTGCTTAGAAAAAAAAAGTAAGGAATCAAACCCAAGACCTCATGATCAATAAACCTTTACTCTGCCACTTCGCCACAGAGAGCACAGACATAAGCATGTTTCAGACAGAGTTGTGGAGAATTCTCAGCATTGGGCTGAATGAGAGCAGAGAGCTCCCTGGCTGCATTTAAAAAATAAGTTAAATATTTGAAAAAGTATAAATAGTTAAAAAGAGAAAAGTAATGCCGATAAAGTTCAAAAAAAGCTGCACGTTTTGATATATGAATTGTTGAAATAGCACAACACCTAACACACTAACCATATGGCCACAGAGAACCTGAGTTACAATGAGCTTTATACTATGAGGAATCAAAGACTGTCCAATGACAGCTGAATAATTGGAATCAAAAGTCAAGCAATGAAGTGAAAAGACTGAGGCAGGAATCGAACCCATGACCATATGATCACTAAACCTTTACTCTGCCACTCGGCTACAGAGAGCACACTGCTTTCAAAACTGTTGTCATTCATTGTAATGTGATGATGTGCTGCAAACTGGTACGAGTAATCAAGGAGATAACAAACACCTGTAACCAATTGAAGGCAGTGGAGGAGAGCAGAATTCAACATAACATAACAAGAGTTCTTCCCTTGGATTCGAACCAGTGACCTTAGGGTTGGCAAGCATCCACTCTACCCCCTACACTACAGTGGAGTTGTGAAGAAGAGAGGTTGAGACTTTGATGAATGTGAGATTTTTTGTGAAAAAGTTAAATATTTGAAAAAGTATAAATAGTTAAAAAGAGAAAAGTAATGCCGATAAAGTTCAAAAGAAGCTGCACGTTTTGATATATGAATTGTTGAAATAGCACAAAGTATGAAGGACTAGAAGAAGACCGTAAAAAGGCGGAAGAAAATGGCCAAACAGAAGAACAATAGTGTGACTGCTTCAGCAGTCACACTAACTAGGAAAAAAATCCACACAATAACAGTAGTGCCCGGGCTTCGCCCGGGCACTGGTCCCTGCAGCTATTTCATAGCTGTTGGGACCAGTGCCCGGTGCGATTGCCCGTGGCCCTAACTAGGAAAAAATCCACACATTCGCCCGGGCACTGGTCCCTGCAGCTATTTCATAGCTGTTGGGACCAGTGCCCGGTGCGATTGCCCGTGGCCCTA
>NW_028220710.1:0-9760 GCF_045865225.1 Trachurus japonicus | reverse complement strand
GATGTTACTGGTTCAAAATTGCGGGGTTTCTCCTGCAATGCAGGATCGTGTGAACGCGTGTCTTTTCACCACAACTGTTTTCCTCTAGGTGGCAGCACTGTACTAAATACTGCTCAGACGTTTTGGGGACAATGATGACACGTCACACAATGTAGCCCGATTAGGAGTGGCGCTGTTCATGATACAGAATACAAGAGGATGAAAGGAGAACTAGCTGCAGACAGTAAATAATATAGTAGCCTAGTTTTTCAATGACAAAATGTAACGACGCAGCTACAGTAGACCAGCGGCGCCGGATTCATTTTAGAGGTGGGGGGGCCATGGAGGTTGGGTTGTTACGGGGCATAGATTTACACACTCACTGTCGGTGCAATAGTCATTTGTAGTGTCCGGTCGTGATGCGTAATACCAGCACAATGCATGTGTAATCCCCCTCCGCCAGCATCTCCCAGACCGTCATGCCTACCGTAACTTCTCAAAAAAAAGAAGAGAAAAAAAAGAAAGCCCTATACTCCGGTCTCCTGTGCTGGTCTGGCTGCAGGTTTAAGTAAATAAAATGTTGTGAATACACCTCTTAAAGCCCGTTTGAGCAGTTTCTATAAACTGCTAGGTTCTCAACGACCCGACCCGGTCCGATCCAGGTGTTGAAGCCTGGACCTGATGCAGCCGGACTCACGAGCAGTCTCTCGGCTGGACCACGGCAAAAATAAAAAAATAAAAGAAGCCCGTGGTCCGACCTGACCCAATTTTTAATCAGAATTTTAATAATAGAAAACATAATTTGTGAATTTGAGATCTCTAAAATATTAGTAATGTTACTTTTACCATGCATTTAGTTTTTCTGTAGGTAAATTAATCATCATGGATCAAGCAGAAAATCAGCCTTTGTAAAAGCCGAAGTAACAGTTTATGAGCACTCAGGTCTGTGGCGCATCAGTCTGCAGCGGCTACTTTTCACCTCTTATTCTTGTCATTCATGTTTTAATAATAGGAACAATGCTTAAGGTCAACGTCTGCTTAGACAGACGTTTGGACTTTATGTAGCTAAATAACTTTGTCTCAGTCCGTGACTGTGCTCGCTTCATAAAGACAGCTGTTATAGACCACTCGGGCCAGCTGTGGCCACAGGAGTTATTACAATGTTTCCATTTTGTTGTTTTCTGCGTCTCTTCTTTTTCTCACAAGTTATGGTTTTTACTGGCAAAACGAGCCAGTTAGAAATGAATAAAGGAAAAGAAAAAATAATATCCAGGAGACTTTGTCCCGTCCTCAGGACGTGCGCGAGGGAGGATCAGCTGGTGGCTCAGGTTTGGTGATGTCATGGCTGTCAGCTGCACATCTGTCAGCAGGTCCGCTTGACCGCTCCACACACACTTCACAAACTTTAGGAATAAGCTAGATGGTGATTTTGTAAACAGACAGTGACATGCTGGAAATAAGCAGACACCATACTCGCCCTAGTTAATATTGATTATTGAATTACTGTACGTAACGTCATAAATCTCTCGCCGCTGTAGTCCGGTTCATCACCTGGCATGTAAAATGAGCCTGTGCAGTAGTGCCGCAGATTTCTCACTCCGCACCTTGTTTGAGAGTGCAGCTGGATGATTTCTTGTGAATGAACGGGTCTGTGTCACTTTGGGGCTGGGCGATAAAACATAGGACAAATAACTTTCCCTCGATAGAAGACGCGGCCGATACAAAGTCGATATTTCATTCATCCATTTTTTGACAGACAACACAAACAGCCAGTGATAATGAGAGTGGTGACACCGTCAGCCATGCAGCCGGCCTGGACTTTTTATTTTTAATTATGAAGGATCATCTGCGCAAGGCAAAGATGATAGCATCAACAAAACACGGCGTAACACACGCGGCTGTATGGGACAGGCTTTTATTTAATTCAGAACAAACCGCTTAGCAAAAATGGAAAATATAGTCTATAATAATTAATTGATCTGTTGTTTGGCCACTGTTTGAAAATAACCCGAATTATGAGCAAATAATCTGATCCAGAGCAGCAGTCATAATCAGACTTCTTCTAAATAAACCTAAACATTAAATAACTGGGTCAGGTCGGACCATGGGATTCTTTTTTCTCTTCTTCTTCACAGGAGAAAATGAGGTGCGCTGCGCTCACGGACGCGTTGATGTTTTGTGATTTATCTGCTGCCTTGACTCTGCCCTTGACGTTATGTAAACAAACATTTTTATCATGTGATCAACAACTCACATGTCTATTCTCTTAGTCACATAGGCTATAATTTAACACATATGTTGGATGATCGCGCTGTTTTATAACTTTAAACGTATGTTGTTATTTGTCTCAAACGTCCCACCTATGCGGGTCGTTTGAGACACAGAGGAGGGGCGGTTGAAACAGCATGCTTTAAACAGAAACTACTGACATTAGGCTACTCCCGTTATGAAGCTTATCTGTGAAACGTGCGCTGCTCAGAGACTGGGCAGAACGGTCCCACTTGCTTTCTCCCCGGCTACGTTGGTGGAGATCTCCCACACAGTAAAAGATTTAGGCAACACATTCTTCCAGCTGGCTGTTTTTCTTGTGCAAAGTACCTTATGAGACACATTAACATCTCTATTCATATAACGCCCATCGAAACAGCTGATTTACATGTCGGCCGTTAACACATGGCGATTGGCCATTCACGCGGCTTTGTTCTTGGTTTCGGCCAATCAGCTTATAAGCACATGGCTAATTATCAGCTTTCAACCAATCGCACTGTTTTAATGTGTGTGTGAAAGTTATTTTCTTTAGTTCATTTTCGTTTCTTTTGGATTTTTTTTTACAACAATGTATCAATATAATATTGTTTTCGTTTCATTTCGTTATAAAAATCAATCCCTTTTCTTTGAAACAATGAGATTGAGCAACTAAAAACCAGACCAGTTCAACTGTAGCGATTTTCATACTAGTGTACTCGTTATTGCCAAAATGTCACATAATTTCTCACAATATAAATAGGTCAAATAAATATTTTTGTCCCGTGCGTAATTGTCAAGATCCGCATTTCGATTAAACTCGCCTTTCTTCTTCTGTACGAGTTGTTGGATGACTGCATTTTCATTTCATTTACTTATTTCCCTGTCCTAAGTCATGTTTATGGAGACACAGTTGAACATATTGTCATTTTTCCCTCGGCATTTTCCCCTCACTTTGCTGAATATCTGTTGATTCATGTCATAAACACGAACATTAAAAATATGTGGTGTTTATTAAAAATACATGTTGTTCATTCAAATCGGTTGTTGTTCATTGCAAAACAGTTAGGCTATTAATTTGGTGATTTATATACAGATATTGATCGCGCTATGTGACCACAATCACTACGCACGGTGGCGTGAGGGACATTTGAAACAGCTGTATCAATCGTCCCTGCAGCGACTACTGACACTTCAACCTGTTTTGCCTCTAAACTTCAAAACTATGACATTGCATAGTTTAGGACCAGTTTATGTACGAATTCATCTGTTGTTAGGTCATATTATTATTGCATGAAACACACAATACAACTTTTGATCACAAAAAAACTACCGCACCTAACATTTTACTTTCCGTAGGCCTACAATAGTTTCTGTGATTTAGGCAGGGTATACAGTAGTTAGTTCTAGTTTAATAGCCTAGAGTTTAAGCTGTGGATTACTGCACAGATCACTGAGTCATCCGCCTGTCGTCCTCCGTTCTCACAGATGCCACCTGGTGGTTGTTTTGGCACATTGAGGCTTTTCATTAAAACCTCTTGTCTCGCCAAAGAAAAAAAAAACCTGAGTCTTGTGCCGTCTCGCGTGGACCACGCGTGAAGTCCGCAATTTTGAACCAGTAACATCTGTACATTAGCTCAGTGTGACTGAAACAGCTGAGGAGTAATACAACATATACTGTTGTGCATGTATTGTGTATGTATAATTCAATGTAGCACCAGAGGGCATGGCCGTTTGATGAAGCAGTGAAGACATAAAAAATAAACTTAAGTATGCTGAAGCCCATGTCAGTATCACGTCATGTCTCAACCTTTTTTCTCTATTAACCCCCCCCCCCACCAAAAAAAAAAACATGAAAAAAAACAAAAAACTGAAATATGTATATTTTGTGAACTCAATTTCCCAACAACATGTCAGACTTGAGCCATTGCACTTCAGCTCTTGTACATTTACAAGACATTAGCAAGCGTGCTATGACGGTCTGAGGAATTAAGTGAGTGATTAAAGCGAGTTTAGTAATCCAAATTTCACACATATGAGTATTTCTGAAGTGATGTCTCAAAGTAGCCTGAGGGACCAGATGGTGAATACCACTTTAGTTGACAGAGAGGGAGGGGAAAAAAGAAGAAGCTTGCAGCAGTCCTGGTTTACTTTAATTTAATTGTGGCATGTCATATGAATTGCCTTTAGTTCCATAGTTGAGTTTGTTAATGGAAATAGAATATATTTTGGCCAGTGTTTGCTTCACATCGAATGTATGAAATTACAATAAAGAACCGTAACAGCCATTTTTCAGAGAAAAAGCTATTGCAGTTATATGTAATTATAGATGAGAGACCTGAGTGTGAAATCCATAGCAGTGTAATAAAATGTGAGAAAATAGGTCTGTTTAATATTGTGTTTACAAAGGAGCAACATTACAGGGTTTGTAAGCCTGTTTATATTATCTATCTATCCATCTATCCATCTATCCATCTATCCATCTATCCATCCATCCATCCATAAACAACAATATATTACTATATTGCAGGTGTCGGAGACTTCACAGCTTTGTAATTATTTTCCACAGAAGAGATGCTTCCAAGGGGGGTTGGGGCTGATGCAGGAGGGAATAGTTTGGTGTTTGGAGTGAGATTTGGAGGGATCGCATTAAATTACAAAAAATGGAAGAGTGGCAAAGGACGAGGTGGCAATCAACAGCTAAGAAGCAATAACCCAAATGCACATTATGCATCCGATTCCTGAGTGTAATGCCTCAGGTATACGACACAAATTCCAGTGTTGAGCAGCTGAGGAATCAACTATACGGCTGCTCTGAATTGACGTAAACAGATGGCAGCATTACTCATTCTTCCCACTTTATCTATTTACTATAGCAAAGACAAAGCAAAGTCACTCTGCCAGTTAAATGAAACCACTTAGAGTTGCAACAGGATGCCAGTGGACACCTGCAATCAGATGCATGTCCACGCTTAAAGCAATTTTGAAATGCACCTTTCTCCTTAATCAGACAAAACAACACTATCAAAATCCCTTCTTTCTTTTCTTTTTTTTTTGAGGGGGCGGTACCATCTCCACCTGCACTTGTGATGGCTTGCTGAATCACAGCCTTCCTTCACAATGCCATTCATCTTCCGCCAGTGTGAAGGTTAAGGACCCGCTCACCTGACCACCACATATCATTGATCGCAGTGTAACATGGGTACGACTCTGTGAGAATGCATGTCACGCTTTGGCTGCACGCTGCTGGTTCAGCTTGGCATAGTGTGAAAACATTTACAGTTTAAGGGCCCGCTGGGAGCCTTGCTTTACAGTGTTGGCTTCATTTCCTCCTTATTTTTGAATGGAGCTGGAGGACGGTTGTGAGCGCTTTAGAGAGACACAGAGAGACACTCAGACAGCAAGCAAATGCAATTTGTTTTGTTGATCTGATATTTATGGATGACTGTCCACATTGTGTTTTACAAGTGACCAGGCTGGGTTTGTGGCTCTCATCTGGAAATTCTGGCGTCCTTGTCACAACATCAACACTAATGCGTAGATGCAGTTTGTGCTCAACCCAACCAGTCTGTTGGAAGAGCTCAGTAACAAGAAAACTGCTGTCACTGTTGGTTATTCTGTTATCATGATTCAATTTTCTCATTTTTCATGTCCATCTCATATGATTTCAGAAACAGAGTTTCCAATTTATTACTATTAGCACTTATGTGCATAGACTGATGACTTTTCTTTCGATTATATTATCTATGGTGCTGCTGGTTTATTTGCATTATTGTGACGTCTAAATTATTTGGCACTTCTCTTGGATCAGTGTGGAATATAAATATTAACATGTCGAATCTGTGTTGAACTTCCTGGTGTTAGATAAGAGACTCTGTTTCCTTTGTCTGAGCAAAACAACCATATTATTCTATATAATGTCCCTCACATCTGTCTGAACACATGAGTATCAGGTATTTACTGAGAGCTTTGCTTGTTTGTATATTGTTTTGTTTTTTCTTCCTTTCCCGATTGCTTTGGCACAGTTCTCAAATGATAATGAATATTTTAAACCCAAAAACAACATGTGCAAACCTCTAAACCAGTGGGCAGCTTCGTCTGTTCACAACAGATTTAAAATGTCTCATTCTTTTAAATGAACGTGTTTGCACATCTCTGCAAATGAGCAAGTACAATTGCCTGCAATTTGCACAATTACCAGCCGAGTACATCACAACTCATTGTGTTGCTTCTCAACTCCATAGTTTCAAATAATGCTTGTGAAATCTTTGACTGTGTCAGTCATCCCCTGCACTATAGTCCAGAATCAGCCAGGCATATGAATATCATTAAACGTAAATTGGTAAATGGAAACTTGAACTGATCTAATAATCAGTCACACAGTCTGGGGTATAGATTTCGCTAAGAGCTTGACCACAACATTCACTACAGTCTATGGACATGGAGGAAACCATGCAGGCTGGATAGATAATGAACTGGAGGAGGAAAAGGAAGCGGAGTGAGGATGCCCGCTAGAGGGGAAGACAGTGGAGTAGAGGAAGCAGAGAACAAGCACATAGCGGTGTCCCTGGTGAAATATGAGGACCATGTAATTAACCGTGGCCTTACAATGGCAGAGGCTGGTCAGCGAGTGCAGCCCTAATGTAAACTGTGCTACAGTGACTTCAATTATCCACAGGGAAAACAGGAACGTTCCCAGACAACAGTGGAATTATTCATGTTATAGAATCTGAGTTAAAGTGAAAGAAGAGCAATAAAATAATGTAAAGTCAGTCAAAGTCAACATTAAAGTCAAGTTCTTTATGAGAGAAACTACTGCAGCAGAGGGAAGAAGCTGCAGTCCCACTATATGAAGAATAGGAAGCTACACTACAGCACGTGGATTGTATTGGGTTTTGCTATGGATTGTCATTCATCGAAGCCTCTGCATTCTCACTGTATATTGCTGCATTGCACTGCAGAGGGAAGAAGGGAGTGAAATCCCTCTCATCCTCATGTTTGTGGATGAATTTGGTTTCAATCCGGCCAAATGCACAAAACATGGCTGAAATATGTCAGACCAACCCACAAACCCAAAAACTCATGACAGCCTTGACAACCTCTACAGATACCTTATCCCTGATAATGAGAGAGGTCTGCTAAGGCGTGACGAGCCATGCTTGTGGGATACTGTAGGCTCCCCTTTATCCAAATATCAGGGAATGCTTTCCTGTCCAACAAAGGATGCTGATGCCGTTCCCTCCAGCACATTCAACCATCGCTGAATCCAACCGAGGAATTTGTTTCAGCGTGAAGGTGGAAGGTGTGTGCATGTATGAACACACCAGGGCCAAATATCTCTGCTCACTGCAATGGATGCTGCTGGTGAGAACATCATAGCATAACATTGCAACAGACTCGCAGCCTTTTACTTGGAAAATACCAGGTGTGATGCTGAGGCAGGATTAACATGCCATCCAGTGAGGTCTTTATTGTGTCTTTGTGTATTGTTCAGTTTAGGATCTTGTAGATAGAGAAATGTAACACAATATGTTCTATCTATCTATCTATCTATCTATCTATCTATCTATCTATCTATCTATCTATCTATCTATCTATCTATCTATCTATCTATCTATCTATCTATCTATCTATCTATCTATTAGGGGTGTCACGATTCTCCAAATCCTCGATTCGATTTGATTTTCGATTTTAAGGTCACAATTCGATTCTATTCTCGATTTTTTTTCTTTTTCTTACAGCACAGAGGCCTATGCCATTTTCAGACTAGTCTAGTCTACGATCATTGGTTTTATTCATCAAATTTTGTACAGTAAATCTTATTTCAAAAGATGGGCTACATAAGTGATGCAATTTCCATAATGTATCACATTAGGCACTAATGGTCAAATTTTAATAATTTATTTACAATATAAAGGTAACATGCCCCCAAAAATCATGATCCGGGGGCCAAAATTGCCCCCAAGGTTTTGAAACAAATATATTTATATCTGTACATTAACATAATTTTATTTTCATTAATTTACCGTCGTTATTCTCCTGATCTCGGTTTAATGTAATGTAAATGAGATTGCGCTGATACGCGAGAGTCATGTGACAGCGGGGCAGAGCTGCAGCTGCTGTGCTGCGATGGACCTGATGATCAGGTCCTGATCAGACTGGCGGTGGCCCACAGTCAATCAGTCCCAGATCCTCCACCGTCACAGATCCCCCAAAGCCCCCGCAAATAATACATCGACAAAAAGTGGCAAGTTGCAGCTTTTCGTCGGCTTATTATTTGCGGGTTGTTGTTTGTTGTTTGTTTTTTTTAATCTTATAATGTCTCTGCAACATGCGGCTCTCAGTGCTTGTCGGTGTTGTGTAGTTAGAGCTGTGTCTCCCTCCTGTTTCCCAGGTAGGAGGGGGACTATAGCCCACCAGGGCTGGGTGATAAAACGCTATAAATGGTGAAATAACTTTAATTCGATATGAGACATGGTCGATAGGTTTCATTCATCCATGTTTCGGCAAATAGCCAATGATATTGAGAGTTGCGCCGTGCCTAACCAATCATGTGGCTGGAATAGAGCCAGTCAACATGTGCATTTGTTTGGGTTGCTGCAGACGTGCACATCAGCTGACACAAAAAAAAAAAGAGAGAGAGAGAGAGACAGACAGACAGAGAGAGAATGAGTGTTGTCTCGAAATAAAAAGTAAAGGAGAACTCGGACCAGTGACTGAAAAGACGCGTGGTGCGCAATAGGGACAACAGGCAGTTGTAGCTTTGCGGGGGGGGGGATCGTCGATCCTCTCTTTGACTTCGATGCTCGAGATCGTGACGTAATTTCGATCGATTTCGATAAAAAATCGAAATCGTGACACCCCTACTATCTATCTATCTATCTATCTATCTATCTATCTATCTATCTATCTATCTATCTATCTATCTATCTATCTATAACAACAACATATCCACCTTTTTCTGAATGTCAAAAACGTAAGCCGGTTTTGCTCTTCTGGTGGAATTTTATGTTTACGTTTCCATGGTTTCAGTAGTCGCTGTAAATGCATGGATTTTTTTTTTTTTTCAATGAAAATCTGTAAAACGCATGGATCATCACACCAGCTTTTAACAATGGATATCACACAGATTGACATCCGTGTTAAAAGCCAGCATTAATGGATCCATGCGTTTACCGCAACTATGACAACGACTGAAAACCATGTGTGACAGTTGAGGCTCCTGTCACTATGCCTCCAATTGATCATGCGCCCTGGCTACTTGGCCAAAGGGACGTCCCCTTGGCCAAGTGGTTAGTGCACATGACTCTTACCCGGGAGTTCGAAGCCCGCCCGGGCCCTCTTCACCTTGCCACACATGGAAACGTAACATAGGCCTACAATTCCACCAAAACCGGCTTCCGGTTTTGACCATAGATCATGTTTGGAAACTTGTGGAAATCTTGCACTAGTGAATCCTGCCTGAATACAGTAGTACTCAGTTTGATGTGTAACATTCTGTCAATACAGTGGAAAAAAAGAGGACAATAGTGACACT
>NW_028220709.1:0-9877 GCF_045865225.1 Trachurus japonicus | reverse complement strand
ATATAAATATATCGTAGTTAATTGGTATGTGATGAAAGTTCATGAATGACCTTGGAATTAAAAACATTGTAATAAAAGTCCTTTACTCACTGTTTCAACCACTTCTCATGGGCTCCATCTCGATTGGGAATTACCAGTTTGTTGCATTTGTTTCAGCTTTTGCAGTTTAGGTTTGTTTTGTTTTTTCTTATGGAGTGTGCTCATCCATTGATGAAGTGTGGCTGAAAGCTGGTACAATAGTTATTGTTAATTAGCTGTTGAAATCCAGACACTGCAGAGTTGACTTCCTTCCATGTTTAGTGCATTACTAAATAGCAAATGTGGATGATGTCAATGGGAGGAGGCTCATGCATTATTCCTCCAGCAGAGAGCATGGGAGAGTTGTTAATGGCTTTCAATTGCCGCCCGGACTCAGTGACCTGAGATCTACGTCCCTTTGGGAAGAAGACAGGAACTTTTGGTGTATTTTGGACCTAATGTGTCAGGAAGTAGAAAAACACGGTGGGCAACAAGGAAATCTGCTTAAATTGCTGCAGTGTCTGGTTTTTCTTTATGCTTTGGTGAGTTTTCTTTTTCTACATTTGTTTTAAAATGAGCCACAGGCCTTGTGAGGAAAAAGTTTTTTTTTTTCTCTCCATGAATTGTTTGCACACTGTTACGCAATTGGGTGCGAATCTGCTGTTATCAAATGATGTTTGACTGCAGGGTCGTGGAAGAGCAAAGAAAAAGTGATTTGATCCGCATTTTTATTTGAACCTCCGTCTGCAAACAGAATTCCACTCATAGGCTGGAAAAAAAAAATTGAATTGAATTAAATCAAATTGAAGCCATAATGGAAAAGGGGTCTTTTCTGTCTCTCTTCCCCTAACTATTACAATTCCACTCCCCATGCCATTATCTCTCAAAAGGGAATAACAAACCAGCTGTCGCCTCGGTGTATTGTCCATCTCGTTTCCGCACACTGACTAATTCCATTGTCTTCTGCATTTACAGTGGGTTTGGAGTGGGCAGTGAAAGCTGCTTGATCTCAAAGAAATTCATTGCATATTTACTCCTAGTCTTTAACCGAGTGCTGCAGATAATCCTCTTATTTTAGTCCATGACGCTATGTGATCATTCGGCAGTTTATTTTCCACACAGCCCTGGGAGCCGGCTCCTCTGTGGGATGAAGTGCAATCCCACCAGTTGGATGCAAATAAATCTGCCATTACCTGTGGATCAGCTCTCATATTGTTTATTTGACAACTCTACCCGGCGCTGCAGGACGCTATACGTCTGCTGGTGCTCTAGGGGGGAAAACTCCCAAGCCTCCTCCTAGGTAAGGTGGATTATGGGTAAGAAACTTGCCCTAGAAACTCATTTAGCTTGTGTGCACTCGGGTCAATATCTTTCCGTCCAGGCTTTAGTCTCATCCCGTGGTCAGCACGGCCAAACAATTGAGAAAAAAGCACAGCATAACAAAGATTGCCTGTGATAGCGGTTGATCTCTGACACCGGTCCTGTGCTATATATGAGGATGGTTATTATGACAGAAAGTGTTTTTTACTCTTTCTTCAGCTTTTCTCAGCAGAAAACCAAAAGACTTATTCTCTTTATCTTTGGCCTTACTTGAGAAGATCATTTTGCCTGAGAGACATAAGCTGGCAGATCCACTTGTGGCTGCTAGAAGAAAGAGGATAACAGGAGGAGAGAGTGTGATGATGGTGGTGGGGGTGTTGTTGGAGGATGTATACAGGAACCAATGGATCCCGCCCCCACAGGGAAGACACCCCCTTTTGTCCCACTCATGTTTACTTCCACACCGTCGAATCATCCAACGTAAGTGCCTCTTCTTTCTATTGTATCAACCTAACACCCACCAGATCAAATATTGGGGTCTTTTGTGAGCCGCTTGGTGTGGAGGTTATTTCCCTTAAACAGCAATTACAACTCCACTCCACCTTAATGATTTGAGTGCAAAGAATACTCCACATTTTCAGTCGGTAAATTGCTTTCTTTCTTTCTGTTTTCCAGATGAGCCCGCTATTTGCTGCTGTCCTGTTATTGTGCTGCAGATACGACGCCACGGGAACACAAGGTGGGTCAATACTTTTCTCATTGAGGATGCAATAAAAGTAAACTGTCTCATTATTCTTCCTACTCAGAAATTCTCATTTAGATCGTAGCCTCGATCCCAACAGTTGTTTGCTACTCAGATTTTTTTGTTCTTGTCATCTCCTAAGGCCCTGCTTTGAATGCAGTGTAGATACAGACATGATGGGACAGCTGGTGGACGCTTGAGTCTCACGGTGTCAGGTCGACAAAACCGAGCCAGGTTGGAATCAAATTAGAATTTAAAGAAACAGTTGGCATTTTAGAAAGTATAGTGTAGTACTTATATGTTCTTTACGAGCCCCAGATTTGTCAATTTTAATGCAAATGCATAATCCCACTACAGACTTCTACACACTCACTGATCCTTATAATTAAATGAATAGTTTGATTATAGTTATAGTTATAGTTTTGGCTTTCTTACCAAGAGTTTGGAGAGAACATCAATTATACCAGTTGAATGTATTAAAAACAAGGCATCTTGCAGTTTATTATCTCAGCTTTACATGAGTTTTGCAAACAAGGAGAAACTATTTGCCTGCCTCTTGTCCATAGATTAGAAATGTTTCCACATCTGCTAACTGTCATTTCCACAAAGGTTGATTTACATCTTCAAACTTTGGAATTACTTTTGCTTTAAAAGTGTGTGTGGCAAATTTTGCAAACTTGGAAAATGGCTAGTTGTTTCCCTCTGTTTACAGACTCTGTGTCAAACTAAGCTGAGCTAATAAGCTGCTGGATGTAGCTGCTTGTTTTGTGTACTACACTGAGAATTGTATCAAGTTCCTTATTCAATTCATGGTATGAGCACAAATCTCACCAATGCACCGATGGAATATGTTAACATCACCCTAGTTCGTTCAAGGCCATAATATTTTTTTTACTGGCCTTTTCAATTAGCAGTGTGTGTGAAAAAAAGTGTAGAATATTTTATTAGCCATAGCCAATAACACTACATTGATGAAGCTAAAATACAATAATCTAAAACCTACCTCAGGCTAACAACTTTAACATCACCACCACCAAACTCCCAACTTGTAGTTTGATAGCTCTTATCTCTTCTACAAAGTTAGTGAATGAAGTATTTAACATCCCCTGCAACTCCAGCAAACCTCATAGTCTTAATTGTTGTTGCAATGGCCACTGGGCAACAATTGGATATTTACTGATATATTTTATTTCATAGAATAAAGCATGAAAATATTGTGTTTTTCCTACAGACCTTATTTCAGTCATCTAACTTTACTGTATATTAAAAAACGCCATAAACTTCAGGATGAGGGAACTACAGTAAGTATTAAAATGCTGACTCATTTCTAGGTTTAAGACTCATTCCTGCAGCAGAGTTTAGTACCTTTAATGGAGTCGTTGCATGCAAATGCTGCCAGCCTTTCTTGGTAGCTAAGTAACATTAAGTTAGTGAGTTCACCTCAAGTGGTGAAAGTGTTTTCGAGTGTTTCCGCTCCGTGGCTGTGTGGGCTGGTCACTGAACAGGTACAGGTTGAATCCAGAAAACAGCCAGCGAGTGAGTCAGACAGTAGCTGTTGTGCTCTGCCATTAGGCTGAACTCCACCACCTTCTACTTCATCACAAGTTCCAGTTAAAATATGTATATGGCAGGAATTTGCAGGTGATTATGAGAAATGAGTTTGTAACGTTATGCAGCCTGAAAATGGATCGAAAGTGGTTTTACTTGGTTAAAATCGGCGTATGCTGCTGTGAATTCAGTGTTACAGCTGAGAACTGGTGTGTCCAGTGCTGCTGGTTGCCTGGATGCTGTATGATGCGGATGGCATGCTGTCTTCAAATGGAATTTGTGATGCTGCATTTTCTTGAAATAGAAAGTCAAGTGCAACATGCATGTGGTTTTCAAGTGGCAGCTGTGAAAACGCTGTTGCTAAGTGACAGACAGCTAAAAAGGACAATTATGATTGATGATTCTTGTGTTTTGCATTTCAATATGTGAAAGGAACAAAAAAATGAGAGGAAAAGAAAAGCCAATGGTAACTAAAGTAACCATCCAACTGTAAATATAAGGTGTAAAGAAAACTTGTGAAATGTGAAATGGTGCATTCAACTTTACCCTTTTTTGTCCATTTCTGTTCCATCTACAGACCATTCAGATCACGAATGCCAAAGTCAGGGGGTCGGGAACTGTGGAGAGTGTCTGGCAGCGGGGCCACACTGTGCTTGGTGTACTGAGGAGGTGAGTGGCCATGGAAACGCTCTCTGCCTTCTTCTTCTAAAGGGACTATACTGTTAAAGCAACCTTGTGTTCTGTTTAGGACCATGAAGAAGGTTTTCAAGTTCCTTTATCAGAGCAGGAATTCAAGGTTATTAAGCATTTGTGATCGTATTCATGTTTAATAATTTTAACCTTTTTGGTACTAATAGAATGAGATCTAAGGCTGGGAAAATAAGTATTTAGCAGCTACTTTGTTCACCGCAGTTGACCTCATTATCAAGGCCAGAGACTCCTTGGCAATTAAGCTGATTTTGCTCCTGATTCTGATTTTTAAATTGATTAGTTTTTGTGTCTGTATTGGCTGGATCCTGGTGCAATGCACTGCGTTACATATAAAAACCACTGGGGGTCCCTACCATGCACACATATTGCGTTGTCCCAACATAAATACCATTAAAGCCAGTGTTAAAACGGGCCATCATACAGAGGGTGGTGAATGTGTGTGTCATTTTTAATTACTTTTATTTGCATATTGAAAGATGCAGCCGTGTTGCAAGCAAAGAGAACAAATACACACAACCTGCTTTTCATTATCACATTCACACCCCCTCTACATCACTGTCATACACGGCATCAATGCTATTTCTTTATGCAAATGACTGTTTTGCACTACAGCAGCATTGTGCACAGTGTCATTTAGCATTAACTGTCGTAGTAGGTTTCATTTCTAATCTTTTTTTTTTTTTTTTAGGGAGATTGTTTATATAAGGGGTGAGCTCAGCTTATATAAGAGGGTGAACTCAACCTAAACCTGTGTCAAGAGTTTTCTAGAAGTGGGCCAGCACATGTGGGAACGCTGTGACACAGCCAGGGCACTGCTGAAGAGGGGCTGTCCTTTTGATCGCCTGGAGGACCCCAGAGGGGCCACCGTCCTTCTAAAGAACCAAAAGATCACCTTCCATCCAAAAGAACAAAGACACCACCAACAGCAGCACAGTCAGCTCACCCAACTCCAGCCTCAGACTGTTCATCTGCACCTAAGGCCAGGTAGGAGTCACACCAGCAGTGCCAGTAAGGAAATAAGTGTATGCCAAAAGTCAGATCTGTGCTATTGTTTACTGAGGTTTAGTTTTTTTCAACAAGAGCTCTACCTTCCTATTCATCAAGCTCACAGAGGTTAGGGGAAACTCAAGAACAAATAAACTCGTAATAAGATTCTTGCGAAACAATGGACAACTAATTACAGTAGCCTACATCATATGCTGAACCTTCCATTAAGCTGCTTTTCAACAGGATATAGAGCCTCAGGATTGCCAATGTCTTGTTACTGGAATTGCAATGTAATTTCCTGCTGATGTCAGTCAGGTGGAGGACACTGTTCTTCCATTTAAAATTATTGCCTAAATTCAGATTTTTGGCTCTGGCACAGGAAGTAAACAGAGGCAGTGTGCGTTCTAGGACATGTGCTACTGGAAGGTTAAACGGTAGATAAAGGCTACACATAAACAAGGTGTCATTTGCTGTTACTGATAGGCATTTTATCTTGAATATAATATGGATTACATCACTGTCAAAACAAAATGTTACATTAAAGGGATAGTTCAACATTTTGACAAATTGGCCGATTGCCATAATCCATAGTCATGGCAGTAGGTTCGTTACCTCTAATTGTCAGTGCGAGCTATTTTTAGAATGGCGGAGCAGAGCCGCGAGCTGCTCAGAACTATGCTGTGGAGGCTCATGGAATTTCTTGGTTTCCCTCATCAAACTCATCAAATACACAAACCAACAACTCCAAAATGCTCTCGTGGACAAGTTGTGACCTGCACATTCACCACGCTATGAGATAATAATGGAACGTTGTGAGACAGAGTTGTTTTCGAGGTAAATGCATGCAAAACCACTGATGCGCGTTCTGTCGAGGGCAGTTTGTCAGTAAGCAGTCTCTGCATTTGCCTCGAAAACAACTCTGTCTCGTAACATTCCATTATTATCTCATAGCGTGGTGAATGTGCAGGTCACAACTTGTCCACCAGAGCATTTTGGAGTTGTTGGATTGTGTATTTGATGAGTTTGATGAGGGAAACCAAGAAATCCTATTAGCCTCCGTAGCGTAGGTCTGAGCAGCTCAAGGCTCTGCTCCACTGTTCTAAAAATAGCTTGCACCAACAATTAAAGGTAACAAACCTACTGTTATGACTATAGGGATTGTGGCAATGGGCCAATTTGCCAAAATGTTGAACTATCCCTTTAAGACATGAATGTAGCTTTAGATGCATAGCAGGACATGCCAAAGTCATCAATCTAAAAAAGCAAACAAATATTTGTTTTTTTCTCCCATTTTTATATAGAAAAGTGATATTTCGTTACTTTTATCACAATGGTTAGATACTGTTTCAAAGGCTTCTCCAGGCTTTAGTGTTATGCCTGTGCTGTTTCATATCCCATGTGTAGGTGAACCTCAGAGCTTTGAGGTGAAGTTCAAACGTGTGGAGGACTACCCCATAGATCTGTACTACCTGATGGATCTGTCCTTTACCATGGAGGACGACCTGCCCAGTGTCAAGAAGCTGGGAGCCGACCTCATAGAGGAGATGAAGAATATCACCAGTGACTTCAGAATGGGTCTGTATGGCTCCCCTTTTTCTTGTCCTTCTTACCTGAGTTGTAGGCCACCAAAATAATTCGGTAACGCTTTATATTAAGGTCCTTGTAATAAGCATTAGTTAATAGGTAATAAGGCCCTTATAAGTGATTACAAGATGCTTATTAACATTATTATGCATTTATAAGACTATATATGCATTAATAGACTCATTATAATATAGTTAATAGCAGACTATAAGAGATTTATAATAACTTATAATAAACTTAGTTAACTGTTTGTTGATGCTTATGAACATTAATAAAATCCTTATGAGTATCTTATAATTGTTCATAATAACATTACAAACACATATATTGACTCAACTAGCCCAATCATTATGTCTTTATTAATCTTAAGGTCTGTGTAATAAGCGTTAGTTAATAGGTAATAAGGCTCTTATAAGTGCTAACAAGTATTAATAGTCTCATTATAATATAGTTAATAGCAGACTATAAGAGATTTATAATAACTTATAAGAAACTTGTTAACTGTTGATGCTTAAGAACATTAATAAAATCTTCATGAGTATCAATCTAACCCAACCATGATGTCTTTGTCATGCCTTTATTAATCTTTTTTTGTTTGATACTTTATTGCTCATCTACGTATTATAAGTTTACTTGTTTACAGTAAACTGTGCTTTTTGCAGGTACTGGATCTAAAGCGAGAACAATGTCTTATTAAGGCTGATAAATCTTTTATTATGCATTTGATTTTGGTTTTCAGAAAGGTGCGTCGGAGGAGAAGAGCAGACTTGTAGAGTTTCTTCTCACTTGAAACATTTTACCCTTTCGCTTTTATTTTGAAGGCAAACAGCAAAACCGGAAGTTCCGGTTTAAGCTAGCAGCTGATAGCTTAACACATGCCCATGTGTAAAATGGAGGTAGTTGCCCAACATTTTTGCCCCCGAGTAGAATTCAAACCCATTCTGGGCCTCGAAAAGAAGCAGCTGACAAGAGGAAGCGTTGTGAGACGGAGGATGACTCTTCTGGTAAGTTTAACTGCTGCTAACTAGTTAGTACAAACTCAAACATGCATAGCTAACGTTAGCCGAAGCTAGTGTAGACCTAGCCGCCTCAAGACTGTTGCTGCCCTACGGAAGCGCTCCTCTGTGAATCAGTGAGAACGTTTTTTATATTAAAATGTAGTTTATTTTGTCTCCAGCTAGGCTTATATACATACAATGTACATTGTCGAAATATATAACTTCTCTCTTTCGTTGTGCACCGTCTGATATGTTCTTGACACTTTTCTGTACATGATAGCCTACTTACTGCTGTGTACATTCAGCACAGTCATTTGAGTTTGAGTTTGAGTTTAATGAAATGTGCTACATTAAGACTCTATTTAAAATGCTTGAAAATTAAACTGTAAAGTGTTATTGCAGGATATATCGAGACTTTTATTTTTTATGTTTTTACATTAAAAAAAATGTCATTATGAAACTCAGATGTAAATTTCCTCTATCCTCATTCTCTCCCGACCCCTCCTCAGACTCCTCAAGCTCCTCAACCTCAGATGATGGCAAGAAGAAGAGGAAGAGGGAATTGCTTTTGATGCAAACAAGAGTGCAAAAGAGCAGCTGCGTTAAATGTTCAATGGAATTAAAATTAAAAAAAAAATAAAAGTGTACTTTTTTTTCAAAGACCTGTTATAGGTTATTTTTATACATTTTAAGTATAAAAATCATGTTGCACTTTGCAAAATTGCACTTTTTTGAGTTAAATTATTTGTATAATATGCCTAAATGTTTTAAAGGTGCTTTCTACCTGTTTTAGGTGATTTAGATTTTTATACATTTTCAGTAAAATGTCTCTTTACTTGACAGCAATGAATAAAACAATGTTGGGCTTCACTGTTGAAACATTTGTATTACTATGCAATCTTTTCTTTACATTTCATCAACCTTGACCACATGTATTGTTCATTACAGATGTGGAAGTTGTGAAAATCATTGTTAACCATTAATGAATGCATTACAAAAGATTTATTAGACTTAATAAGGCATTGTTCTCGCTTTAGATCCAGTACCTGCAAAAAGCATAGTTAACTGTTAACAAGTGCATAGTTAACTGATAATAAGGGCATAATAATGCACAATAAAAATATTTATCAGCCTTAATAAGACATTGTTCTCGCTTTAGATCCAGTACCTGCAAAAAGCATAGTTAACTGTTAACAAATGCATAGTTAACTGATAATAAGGGCATAATAATGCACAATAAAAGATTTATCAGCATTAATAAGACATTGTTCTCGCTTTAGATCCAGTACCTGCAAAAAGCATAGTTAACTGTTAACAAGTGCATAGTTAATTTATAATAGATGAGCAATAAAGTATATATTAATGTTAATAAATCAAACAAAAAAGATTAATAAAGGCATGAAAAAGACATCATGGTTGGGCTACACTCAATGTGTTTGTAATGTTATTATGAACAATTATAAGATACTCATGAAGATTTTATTAATGTTCTTAAGCATCAACAAACAGTTAACAAGTTTCTTATAAGTTATTATAAATCTCTTATAGTCTGCTATTAACTATATTATAATGAGACTATTAATACTTGTAAGCACTTATAAGAGCCTTATTACCTATTAACTAACGCTTATTACACATACCTTAGGATTAATAAAGGCATAACAAAGGCATAATGATTGGGCTAGTTGAGTCAATATATGTGTTTGTAATGTTATTATGAACAATTATAAGATACTCATAAGGATCTTATTAATGTTCATAAGCATCAACAAACAGTTAACTAAGTTTATTATAAGTTATTATAAATCAATTATAGTCTGCTATTAACTATATTATTATGAGTCTATTAATACATATATAGTCTTATAAATGCATAATAATGTTAATAAGCATCTTGTAATCACTTATAAGAGCCTTATTACCTATTAACTAATGCTTATTACAAGGACCTTAATATAAAGCGTTACCA